>NW_027288145.1:0-146701 GCF_047511675.1 Marmota flaviventris | reverse complement strand
CGGTTGCATTTGGTTGCCCAAATTTAGATCTTCTAGGTTGAATAGTTCTTTGAAATTTTAGGTTTCACTTCATTTTCCCCTACACGGATACATGCACATGGAACTCTAAATCAAACACGGTTTTTGCTGTGTGCTTGTAACTTGACTCATTCAACTAGTTCTCAGTGCACTCTCTATGCATTGTTCCCTGTTGAAGTAGCCCTAAGCAGAGGCAAGGAAAACACACTTTCTTTGGAAAGTATTCACCGAGCTTCCAAAAAACTCAGAGATTACGGAAACCTCAGCCAATATTTTGTCACCCTATTTTGTTGATACTTGGTAGGAAAAAGGTGTATACCAGTTGCGCTTGGCTGCACAAATTTTGTTCTGCTAGGTTGAAGCATCCCTTGGCAGGATGACTTTGAATATTTAGGTTTTACTACATTTTCCCCTCTAGGGATACATGCTTTTGAAAATCTAAATCAAACACGGTTTGTGCTAGCTGCTTGAAACTTGACTCACTGAATGAATTCTCATTGTGCTCTCTACGCTTTGTTACCAGTTTATGTACCCCTAAGCAGAGCAAAGAAAAATAGACTTTCATTTGAACGTGTTTGTAGAGCATCCACAGAACTCAAGAGTTTACTGGACTCTCAGCCAATGTTTTTTCACCCGATCTTGTTGAAACTTGGCATCAAAAATGAGTATATGGGTTGCACTTGGCAGCCTAAATTTCGTAATCTTATGTTGAAGAGTTCCTTTGCAGGAACACTTTGAATTTTTAGGTTTAACTTCTTTGTTCCCTATGTGAATACATGCATTTGGAATGCTAAATCAAACACAGTTTGTGATACCTGTTTGAAACTTGGCTCACTCAATTAGTTCTCAGTGCACTCTCTATGCATTGTCCCCCGCTGAAGTATCCCCAAGCAGAGGCAAGGAAAATACGCTTTCTTATGTAAGTGTTTGCAGAGCTTCCACAAAACTCCCAAGTTTACTGGAATTTCAGCGAATATTTTTTCACTTGATCTTGTTGATCCTAGGTAAGAAAGATGAGTATACCAGTTGCATTTGCCTGCCAAAATTTCGTTCTTCTAAGTTGAAGCATGTGCTTTCAGGAAGACATTGCATTTGGGGGGGTTTCTCTTCATTTTAACCTATAGGAATACATGCATTTGGAACTCTAAATTCAAACACTGTTTGTGCTAGCTGCTTGAAGCTTGACTCACTCAATTAGTTCCTGGTGTACTCTCTGTGCTTTGTTCCCTGTTGAAGTGGTCCTAAGTGGAGGCGAGGAACATACGCTTTCCTTAGAAAGCATTTACAGAGCTTCAACAGAGCTCCAAGTTAACTGGAATCTCTGCAAATATTTACTCACCTGATCTTGATGACCCTTGTCAGGAAAGATGAGTATACCAGTTGCACTTAGCTACCCAAATGTCGTTCTTCTAGGTTGAGAAGTGCGTTTGCAGGAACACTTTGAAATTTTAGGTTTCACTTCACTTTTCCTTATAGGGACGTATGCATTTGGACTTATAAATCAAACACGGTTTATGCTAGCTGCTTGAAACTGAAACTCACTCAACTAGTTCTCAGTGCGATCTCTATGCTTTGTTTTCTGTTGAAGTAACCCTAAGCAGAGGCCAGGGAAAGAAACTTTCATTGGAAAGCATTTGCAGTGATTGCACAGAACTTTGAGTTTCCTGGAATCTCAGCAAATATTTTTTCACCCTAACTTGTTGTTAACTCGACAGGAAAGATAAGTATACCGGTTGCATTTGGCTGCCCAAATTTAGATCTTCTAGGTTGAATAGTTGGTTTGCAGGAATACTTTGAAATTTTAGGTTTCACTTCATTTTCCCCTATAGGGATACATGCACATGGAACTCTAAATCAAACACGCTTTTTGCTGTGTGCTTGTAACTTGACTCATTCAACTAGTTCTCAGTGCACTCTCTATGCATTGTTCCCTGTTGAAGTAGCCCTAAGCAGAGGCAAGGAAAACACACTTTCTTTGGAAAGTATTCACCGAGCTTCCAAAAAACTCAGAGATTACGGAAACCTCAGCCAATATTTTGTCACCCTATCTTGTTGATACTTGGTAGGAAAAAGGTGTATACCAGTTGCGCTTGGCTGCACAAATTTTGTTCTGCTAGGTTGAAGCATTCCTTGGCAGGATGACTTTGAATATTTAGGTTTTACTACATTTTCCCCTCTAGGGATACATGCTTTTGAAAATCTAAATCAAACACGGTTGTGCTAGCTGCTTGAAACTTGACTCACTGAATGAATTCTCATTGTGCTCTCTATGCTTTGTTACCGGTTTATGTACCCCTAAGCAGAGCAAAGAAAAATAGACTTTCATTTGAACGTGTTTGTAGAGCATCCACAGAACTCAAGAGTTTACTGGACTCTCAGCAAATGTTTTTTCACCCGATCTTGTTGAAACTTGGCAGCAAAAATGAGTATATGGGTTGCACTTGGCAGCCCAAATTTCGTAATCTTATGTTGAAGAGTTCTTTGCAGGAACACTTTGAATTTTTACTTTTAACTTCTTTTTTCCCTATGTGAATACATGCATTTGGAATGCTAATGCAAACACAGTTTGTGATACCTCTTTGAAACTTGCCTCACTCAATAGTTCTCAGTGCCCTCTCTATGCATTGTCCCCCGCTGGAGTATCCCCAAGCAGAGGCAAGGAAAATACGCTTTCTTATGTAAGTGTTTGCAGAGCTTCCACAAAACTCCCAAGTTTACTGGAATTTCAGTGAATATTTTTTCACTTGATCTTGTTGATCCTAGGTAAGAAAGATGAGTATACCAGTTGCATTTGCCTGCCAAAATTTCGTTCTTCTAAGTTGAAGCATGTGCTTTCAGGAAGACATTGCATTTGGGGGGTTTCTCTTCATTTTAACCTATAGGAATACATGCATTTGGAACTCTAAATCAAACACTGTTTGTGCTAGCTGCTTGAAGCTTGACTCACTCAATTAGTTCCTGGTGTACTCTCTGTGCTTTGTTCCCTGTTGAAGTGGTCCTAAGTGGAGGCGAGGAACATACGCTTTCCTTAGAAAGCATTTACAGAGCTTCAACAGAGCTCCAAGTTAACTGGAATCTCTGCAAATATTTACTCACCTGATCTTGATGACCCTTGTCAGGAAAGATGAGTATACCAGTTGCACTTAGCTACCCAAATGTCGTTCTTCTAGGTTTGAGAAGTGCGTTTGCAGGAACACTTTGAAATTTTAGGTTTCACTTCACTTTTCCTTATAGGGACGTATGCATTTGGACTTATAAATCAAACACGGTTTATGCTAGCTGCTTGAAACTGAAACTCACTCAACTAGTTCTCAGTGCGATCTCTATGCTTTGTTTTCTGTTGAAGTAACCCTAAGCACAGGCCAGGGAAAGAAACTTTCATTGGAAAGCATTTGCAGTGATTGCACAGAACTTTGAGTTTCCTGGAATCTCAGCAAATATTTTTTCACCCTAACTTGTTGTTAACTCGACAGGAAAGATAAGTATACCGGTTGCATTTGGCTGCCCAAATTTAGATCTTCTAGGTTGAATAGTTGGTTTGCAGGAATACTTTGAAATTTTAGGTTTCACTTCATTTTCCCCTATAGGGATACATGCACATGGAACTCTAAATCAAACACGCTTTTTGCTGTGTGCTTGTAACTTGACTCATTCAACTAGTTCTCAGTGCACTCTCTATGCATTGTTCCCTGTTGAAGTAGCCCTAAGCAGAGGCAAGGAAAACACACTTTCTTTGGAAAGTATTCACCGAGCTTCCAAAAAACTCAGAGATTACGGAAACCTCAGCAAATATTTTGTCACCCTATCTTGTTGATACTTGGTAGGAAAAAGGTGTATACCAGTTGCGCTTGGCTGCACAAATTTTGTTCTGCTAGGTTGAAGCATTCCTTGGCAGGATGACTTTGAATATTTAGGTTTTACTACATTTTCCCCTCTAGGGATACATGCTTTTGAAAATCTAAATCAAACACGGTTTGTGCTAGCTGCTTGAAACTTGACTCACTGAATGAATTCTCATTGTGCTCTCTATGCTTTGTTACCGGTTTATGTACCCCTAAGCAGAGCAAAGAAAAATAGACTTTCATTTGAACGTGTTTGTAGAGCATCCACAGAACTCAAGAGTTTACTGGACTCTCAGCAAATGTTTTTTCACCCGATCTTGTTGAAACTTGGCAGCAAAAATGAGTATATGGGTTGCACTTGGCAGCCCAAATTTCGTAATCTTATGTTGAAGAGTTCTTTGCAGGAACACTTTGAATTTTTACTTTTAACTTCTTTTTTCCCTATGTGAATACATGCATTTGGAATGCTAATGCAAACACAGTTTGTGATACCTCTTTGAAACTTGCCTCACTCAATAGTTCTCAGTGCCCTCTCTATGCATTGTCCCCCGCTGGAGTATCCCCAAGCAGAGGCAAGGAAAATACGCTTTCTTATGTAAGTGTTTGCAGAGCTTCCACAAAACTCCCAAGTTTACTGGAATTTCAGTGAATATTTTTTCACTTGATCTTGTTGATCCTAGGTAAGAAAGATGAGTATACCAGTTGCATTTGCCTGCCAAAATTTCGTTCTTCTAAGTTGAAGCATGTGCTTTCAGGAAGACATTGCATTTGGGGGGTTTCTCTTCATTTTAACCTATAGGAATACATGCATTTGGAACTCTAAATCAAACACTGTTTGTGCTAGCTGCTTGAAGCTTGACTCACTCAATTAGTTCCTGGTGTACTCTCTGTGCTTTGTTCCCTGTTGAAGTGGTCCTAAGTGGAGGCGAGGAACATACGCTTTCCTTAGAAAGCATTTACAGAGCTTCAACAGAGCTCCAAGTTAACTGGAATCTCTGCAAATATTTACTCACCTGATCTTGATGACCCTTGTCAGGAAAGATGAGTATACCAGTTGCACTTAGCTACCCAAATGTCGTTCTTCTAGGTTGAGAAGTGCGTTTGCAGGAACACTTTGAAATTTTAGGTTTCACTTCACTTTTCCTTATAGGGACGTATGCATTTGGACTTATAAATCAAACACGGTTTATGCTAGCCGCTTGAAACTGAAACTCACTCAACTAGTTCTCAGTGCGATCTCTATGCTTTGTTTTCTGTTGAAGTAACCCTAAGCAGAGGCCAGGGAAAGAAACTTTCATTGGAAAGCATTTGCAGTGATTGCACAGAACTTTGAGTTTCCTGGAATCTCAGAATATTTTTTCAGCCTAACTTGTTGTTAACTCGACAGGAAAGATAAGTATACCGGTTGCATTTGGTTGCCCAAATTTAGATCTTCTAGGTTGAATAGTTCTTTGAAATTTTAGGTTTCACTTCATTTTCCCCTACACGGATACATGCACATGGAACTCTAAATCAAACACGGTTTTTGCTGTGTGCTTGTAACTTGACTCATTCAACTAGTTCTCAGTGCACTCTCTATGCATTGTTCCCTGTTGAAGTAGCCCTAAGCAGAGGCAAGGAAAACACACTTTCTTTGGAAAGTATTCACCGAGCTTCCAAAAAACTCAGAGATTACGGAAACCTCAGCCAATATTTTGTCACCCTATTTTGTTGATACTTGGTAGGAAAAAGGTGTATACCAGTTGCGCTTGGCTGCACAAATTTTGTTCTGCTAGGTTGAAGCATTCCTTTGCAGGATGACTTTGAATATTTAGGTTTTACTACATTTTCCCCTCTAGGGATACATGCTTTTGAAAATCTAAATCAAACACGGTTTGTGCTAGCTGCTTGAAACTTGACTCACTGAATGAATTCTCATTGTGCTCTCTACGCTTTGTTACCGGTTTATGTACCCCTAAGCAGAGCAAAGAAAAATAGACTTTCATTTGAACGTGTTTGTAGAGCATCCACAGAACTCAAGAGTTTACTGGACTCTCAGCCAATGTTTTTTCACCCGATCTTGTTGAAACTTGGCATCAAAAATGAGTATATGGGTTGCACTTGGCAGCCTAAATTTCGTAATCTTATGTTGAAGAGTTCCTTTGCAGGAACACTTTGAATTTTTAGGTTTAACTTCTTTGTTCCCTATGTGAATACATGCATTTGGAATGCTAAATCAAACACAGTTTGTGATACCTGTTTGAAACTTGGCTCACTCAATTAGTTCTCAGTGCACTCTCTATGCATTGTCCCCCGCTGAAGTATCCCCAAGCAGAGGCAAGGAAAATACGCTTTCTTATGTAAGTGTTTGCAGAGCTTCCACAAAACTCCCAAGTTTACTGGAATTTCAGCGAATATTTTTTCACTTGATCTTGTTGATCCTAGGTAAGAAAGATGAGTATACCAGTTGCATTTGCCTGCCAAAATTTCGTTCTTCTAAGTTGAAGCATGTGCTTTCAGGAAGACATTGCATTTGGGGGGGTTTCTCTTCATTTTAACCTATAGGAATACATGCATTTGGAACTCTAAATCAAACACTGTTTGTGCTAGCTGCTTGAAGCTTGACTCACTCAATTAGTTCCTGGTGTACTCTCTGTGCTTTGTTCCCTGTTGAAGTGGTCCTAAGTGGAGGCGAGGAACATACGCTTTCCTTAGAAAGCATTTACAGAGCTTCAACAGAGCTCCAAGTTAACTGGAATCTCTGCAAATATTTACTCACCTGATCTTGATGACCCTTGTCAGGAAAGATGAGTATACCAGTTGCACTTAGCTACCCAAATGTCGTTCTTCTAGGTTGAGAAGTGCGTTTGCAGGAACACTTTGAAATTTTAGGTTTCACTTCACTTTTCCTTATAGGGACGTATGCATTTGGACTTATAAATCAAACACGGTTTATGCTAGCTGCTTGAAACTGAAACTCACTCAACTAGTTCTCAGTGCGATCTCTATGCTTTGTTTTCTGTTGAAGTAACCCTAAGCAGAGGCCAGGGAAAGAAACTTTCATTGGAAAGCATTTTGCAGTGATTGCACAGAACTTTGAGTTTCCTGGAATCTCAGCAAATATTTTTTCACCCTAACTTGTTGTTAACTCGACAGGAAAGATAAGTATACCGGTTGCATTTGGCTGCCCAAATTTAGATCTTCTAGGTTGAATAGTTGGTTTGCAGGAATACTTTGAAATTTTAGGTTTCACTTCATTTTCCCCTATAGGGATACATGCACATGGAACTCTAAATCAAACACGCTTTTTGCTGTGTGCTTGTAACTTGACTCATTCAACTAGTTCTCAGTGCACTCTCTATGCATTGTTCCCTGTTGAAGTAGCCCTAAGCAGAGGCAAGGAAAACACACTTTCTTTGGAAAGTATTCACCGAGCTTCCAAAAAACTCAGAGATTACGGAAACCTCAGCCAATATTTTGTCACCCTATCTTGTTGATACTTGGTAGGAAAAAGGTGTATACCAGTTGCGCTTGGCTGCACAAATTTTGTTCTGCTAGGTTGAAGCATTCCTTGGCAGGATGACTTTGAATATTTAGGTTTTACTACATTTTCCCCTCTAGGGATACATGCTTTTGAAAATCTAAATCAAACACGGTTTGTGCTAGCTGCTTGAAACTTGACTCACTGAATGAATTCTCATTGTGCTCTCTATGCTTTGTTACCGGTTTATGTACCCCTAAGCAGAGCAAAGAAAAATAGACTTTCATTTGAACGTGTTTGTAGAGCATCCACAGAACTCAAGAGTTTACTGGACTCTCAGCAAATGTTTTTTCACCCGATCTTGTTGAAACTTGGCAGCAAAAATGAGTATATGGGTTGCACTTGGCAGCCCAAATTTCGTAATCTTATGTTGAAGAGTTCTTTGCAGGAACACTTTGAATTTTTACTTTTAACTTCTTTTTTCCCTATGTGAATACATGCATTTGGAATGCTAATGCAAACACAGTTGTGATACCTCTTTGAAACTTGCCTCACTCAATAGTTCTCAGTGCCCTCTCTATGCATTGTCCCCCGCTGGAGTATCCCCAAGCAGAGGCAAGGAAAATACGCTTTCTTATGTAAGTGTTTGCAGAGCTTCCACAAAACTCCCAAGTTTACTGGAATTTCAGTGAATATTTTTTCACTTGATCTTGTTGATCCTAGGTAAGAAAGATGAGTATACCAGTTGCATTTGCCTGCCAAAATTTCGTTCTTCTAAGTTGAAGCATGTGCTTTCAGGAAGACATTGCATTTGGGGGGTTTCTCTTCATTTTAACCTATAGGAATACATGCATTTGGAACTCTAAATCAAACACTGTTTGTGCTAGCTGCTTGAAGCTTGACTCACTCAATTAGTTCCTGGTGTACTCTCTGTGCTTTGTTCCCTGTTGAAGTGGTCCTAAGTGGAGGCGAGGAACATACGCTTTCCTTAGAAAGCATTTACAGAGCTTCAACAGAGCTCCAAGTTAACTGGAATCTCTGCAAATATTTACTCACCTGATCTTGATGACCCTTGTCAGGAAAGATGAGTATACCAGTTGCACTTAGCTACCCAAATGTC
Source organism: Marmota flaviventris (assembly GCF_047511675.1). NCBI lineage: Eukaryota > Metazoa > Chordata > Mammalia > Rodentia > Sciuridae > Marmota > Marmota flaviventris. The sequence goes on along the minus strand of NW_027288145.1, from coordinate 138,261 downwards.
GTTCTTCTAGGTTGAGAAGTGCGTTTGCAGGAACACTTTGAAATTTTAGGTTTCACTTCACTTTTCCTTATAGGGACGTATGCATTTGGACTTATAAATCAAACACGGTTTATGCTAGCCGCTTGAAACTGAAACTCACTCAACTAGTTCTCAGTGCGATCTCTATGCTTTGTTTTCTGTTGAAGTAACCCTAAGCAGAGGCCAGGGAAAGAAACTTTCATTGGAAAGCATTTGCAGTGATTGCACAGAACTTTGAGTTTCCTGGAATCTCAGAATATTTTTTCACCCTAACTTGTTGTTAACTCGACAGGAAAGATAAGTATACCGGTTGCATTTGGTTGCCCAAATTTAGATCTTCTAGGTTGAATAGTTCTTTGAAATTTTAGGTTTCACTTCATTTTCCCCTACACGGATACATGCACATGGAACTCTAAATCAAACACGGTTTTTGCTGTGTGCTTGTAACTTGACTCATTCAACTAGTTCTCAGTGCACTCTCTATGCATTGTTCCCTGTTGAAGTAGCCCTAAGCAGAGGCAAGGAAAACACACTTTCTTTGGAAAGTATTCACCGAGCTTCCAAAAAACTCAGAGATTACGGAAACCTCAGCCAATATTTTGTCACCCTATTTTGTTGATACTTGGTAGGAAAAAGGTGTATACCAGTTGCGCTTGGCTGCACAAATTTTGTTCTGCTAGGTTGAAGCATTCCTTTGCAGGATGACTTTGAATATTTAGGTTTTACTACATTTTCCCCTCTAGGGATACATGCTTTTGAAAATCTAAATCAAACACGGTTTGTGCTAGCTGCTTGAAACTTGACTCACTGAATGAATTCTCATTGTGCTCTCTACGCTTTGTTACCGGTTTATGTACCCCTAAGCAGAGCAAAGAAAAATAGACTTTCATTTGAACGTGTTTGTAGAGCATCCACAGAACTCAAGAGTTTACTGGACTCTCAGCCAATGTTTTTTCACCCGATCTTGTTGAAACTTGGCATCAAAAATGAGTATATGGGTTGCACTTGGCAGCCTAAATTTCGTAATCTTATGTTGAAGAGTTCCTTTGCAGGAACACTTTGAATTTTTAGGTTTAACTTCTTTGTTCCCTATGTGAATACATGCATTTGGAATGCTAAATCAAACACAGTTTGTGATACCTGTTTGAAACTTGGCTCACTCAATTAGTTCTCAGTGCACTCTCTATGCATTGTCCCCCGCTGAAGTATCCCCAAGCAGAGGCAAGGAAAATACGCTTTCTTATGTAAGTGTTTGCAGAGCTTCCACAAAACTCCCAAGTTTACTGGAATTTCAGCGAATATTTTTTCACTTGATCTTGTTGATCCTAGGTAAGAAAGATGAGTATACCAGTTGCATTTGCCTGCCAAAATTTCGTTCTTCTAAGTTGAAGCATGTGCTTTCAGGAAGACATTGCATTTGGGGGGGTTTCTCTTCATTTTAACCTATAGGAATACATGCATTTGGAACTCTAAATCAAACACTGTTTGTGCTAGCTGCTTGAAGCTTGACTCACTCAATTAGTTCCTGGTGTACTCTCTGTGCTTTGTTCCCTGTTGAAGTGGTCCTAAGTGGAGGCGAGGAACATACGCTTTCCTTAGAAAGCATTTACAGAGCTTCAACAGAGCTCCAAGTTAACTGGAATCTCTGCAAATATTTACTCACCTGATCTTGATGACCCTTGTCAGGAAAGATGAGTATACCAGTTGCACTTAGCTACCCAAATGTCGTTCTTCTAGGTTGAGAAGTGCGTTTGCAGGAACACTTTGAAATTTTAGGTTTCACTTCACTTTTCCTTATAGGGACGTATGCATTTGGACTTATAAATCAAACACCGTTTATGCTAGCTGCTTGAAACTGAAACTCACTCAACTAGTTCTCAGTGCGATCTCTATGCTTTGTTTTCTGTTGAAGTAACCCTAAGCAGAGGCCAGGGAAAGAAACATTCATTGGAAAGCATTTGCCGTGATTCCACAGAACTTTGAGTTTCCTGGAATCTCAGCAAATATTTTTTCACCCTAACTTGTTGTTAACTCGACAGGAAAGATAAGTATACCGGTTGCATTTGGCTGCCCAAATTTGGATCTTCTAGGTTGAATATTTGTTTTGCAGGAATACTTTGAAATTTTAGGTTTCACTTCATTTTCCCCTATAGGGATACATGCACATGGAACTCTAAATCAAACACGGTTTTTGCTGTGTGCTTGTAACTTGACTCATTCAACTAGTTCTCAGTGCACTCTCTATGCATTGTTCCCTGTTGAAGTAGCCCTAAGCAGAGGCAAGGAAAACACACTTTCTTTGGAAAGTATTCACCGAGTTTCCAAAAAACTCAGAGATTACGGAAACCTCAGCAAATATTTTGTCACCCTATCTTGTTGATACTTGGTAGGAAAAAGGTGTATACCAGTTGCGCTTGGCTGCACAAATTTTGTTCTGCTAGGTTGAAGCATTCCTTTGCAGGATGACTTTGAATATTTAGGTTTTACTACATTTTCCCCTCTAGGGATACATGCTTTTGAAAATCTAAATCAAACACGGTTTGTGCTAGCTGCTTGAAACTTGACTCACTGAATGAATTCTCATTGTGCTCTCTACGCTTTGTTACCGGTTTATGTACCCCTAAGCAGAGCAAAGAAAAATAGACTTTCATTTGAACGTGTTTGTAGAGCATCCACAGAACTCAAGAGTTTACTGGACTCTCAGCAAATGTTTTTTCACCCGATCTTGTTGAAACTTGGCAGCAAAAATGAGTATATGGGTTGCACTTGGCAGCCCAAATTTCGTAATCTTATGTTGAAGAGTTCCTTTGCAGGAACACTTTGAATTTTTAGGTTTAACTTCTTTTTTCCCTATGTGAATACATGCATTTGGAATGCTAAATCAAACACAGTTTGTGATACGTGTTTGAAACTTGGCTCACTCAATTAGTTCTCAGTGCACTCTCTATGCATTGTCCCCCGCTGAAATATCCCCAAGCAGAGGCAAGGAAAATACGCTTTCTTATGTAAGTGTTTGCAGAGCTTCCACAAAACTCCCAAGTTTACTGGAATTTCAGCGAATATTTTTTCACTTGATCTTGTTGATCCTAGGTAAGAAAGATGAGTATACCAGTTGCATTTGCCTGCCAAAATTTCGTTCTTCTAAGTTGAAGCATGTGCTTTCAGGAAGACATTGCATTTGGGGGGTTTCTCTTCATTTTAACCTATAGGAATACATGCATTTGGAACTCTAAATCAAACACTGTTTGTGCTAGCTGCTTGAAGCTTGACTCACTCAATTCGTTCCTGGTGTACTCTCTGTGCTTTGTTCCCTGTTGAAGTGGTCCTAAGTGGAGGCGAGGAACATACGCTTTCCTTAGAAAGCATTTACAGAGCTTCAACAGAGCTCCAAGTTAACTGGAATCTCTGCAAATATTTACTCACCTGATCTTGATGACCCTTGTCAGGAAAGATGAGTATTCCAGTTGCACTTAGCTACCCAAATGTCGTTATACTAGGTTGAAAAGTTCGTTTGCAGGAACACTTTGAATTTTTAGGTTTCACTTCACTTTGCCTTATAGGGACGTATGCATTTGGACTTATAAATCAAACACGGTTTATGCTAGCTGCTTGAAACTGAAACTCACTCAACTAGTTCTCAGTGCGATCTCTATGCTTTGTTTTCTGTTGAAGTAACCCTAAGCAGAGGCCAGGGAAAGAAACTTTCATTTAAAAAAGCATTTGCAGTGATTGCACAGAACTTTGAGTTTCCTGGAATCTCAGCAAATATTTTTTCACCCTAACTTGTTGTTAACTCGACAGGAAAGATAAGTATACCGGTTGCATTTGGCTGCCCAAATTTAGATCTTCTAGGTTGAATAGTTGGTTTGCAGGAATACTTTGAAATTTTAGGTTTCACTTCATTTTCCCCTATAGGGATACATGCACATGGAACTCTAAATCAAACACGCTTTTTGCTGTGTGCTTGTAACTTGACTCATTCAACTAGTTCTCAGTGCACTCTCTATGCATTGTTCCCTGTTGAAGTAGCCCTAAGCAGAGGCAAGGAAAACACACTTTCTTTGGAAAATATTCACCGAGCTTCCAAAAAACTCAGAGATTACAGAAACCTCAGCCAATATTTTGTCACCCTATCTTGTTGATACTTGGTAGGAAAAAGGTGTATACCAGTTGTGCTTGGCTGCACAAATTTTGTTCTGCTAGGTTGAAGCATTCCTTTGCAGGATGACTTTGAATATTTAGGTTTTACTACATTTTCCCCTCTGGGATACATGCTTTTGAAAATCTAAATCAAACACGGTTTGTGCTAGCTGCTTGAAACTTGACTCACTCAATGAATTCTCATTGTGCTCTCTATGCTTTGTTACCGGTTTATGTACCCCTAAGCAGAGCAAAGAAAAATAGACTTTCATTTGAACGTGTTTGTAGAGCATCCACAGAACTCAAGAGTTTACTGGACTCTCAGCAAATGTATTTTCACCCGATCTTGTTGAAACTTGGCAGCAAAAATGAGTATATGGGTTGCACTTGGCAGCCCAAATTTCGTAATCTTATGTTGAAGAGTTCCTTTGCAGGAACACTTTGAATTTTTAGGTTTAACTTCTTTGTTCCATATGTGAATACATGCGTTTGGAATGCTAAATCAAACACAGTTTGTGATACCTGTTTGAAACTTGGCTTACTCAATTAGTTCTCAGTGCACTCTCTATGCATTGTCCCCCGCTGAAGTATCCCCAAGCAGAGGCAAGGAAAATACGCTTTCTTATGTAAGTGTTTGCAGAGCTTCCACAAAACTCCCAAGTTTACTGGAATTTCAGCGAATATTTTTTCACTTGATCTTGTTGATCCTAGGTAAGAAAGATGAGTATACCAGTTGCATTTGCCTGCCAAAATTTCGTTCTTCTAAATTGAAGCATGTGCTTTCAGGAAGACATTGCATTTGGGGGGGTTTCTCTTCATTTTTACCTATAGGAATACATGCATTTGGAACTCTAAATCAAACACTGTTTGTGCTAGCTGCTTGAAGCTTGACTCACTCAATTAGTTCCTCGTGTACTTTCTGTGCTTTGTTCCCTGTTGAAGTGGTCCTAAGTGGAGGCGAGGAACATACGCTTTCCTTAGAAAGCATTTACAGAGCTTCAACAAAGCTCCAAGTTAACTGGAATCTCTGCAAATATTTACTCACCTGATCTTGATGACCCTTGTCAGGAAAGATGAGTATACCAGTTGCACTTAGCTACCCAAATGTCGTTCTTCTAGGTTGAAAAGTTCGTTTGCAGGAACACTTTGAATTTTTAGGTTTCACTTCACTTTTCCTTATAGGGACGTATGCATTTGGACTTATAAATCAAACACGGTTTATGCTAGCTGCTTGAAACTGAAACTCACTCAACTAGTTCTCAGTGCGATCTCTATGCTTTGTTTTCTGTTGAAGTAACCCTAAGCAGAGGCCAGGGAAAGAAACTTTCATTGGAAAAAGCATTTGCAGTGATTGCACAGAACTTTGCGTTTCCTGGAATCTCAGCAAATATTTTTTCACCCTAACTTGTTGTTAACTCGACAGGAAAGATAAGTATACCGGTTGAATTTGGCTGCCCAAATTTAGATCTTCTAGGTTGAATAGTTGGTTTGCAGGAATACTTTGAAATTTTAGGTTTCACTTCATTTTCCCCTATAGGGATACATGCACATGGAACTCTAAATCAAACACGGTTTTTGCTGTGTGCTTGTAACTTGACTCATTCAACTAGTTCTCAGTGCACACTCTATGCATTGTTCCCTGTTGAAGTAGCCCTAAGCAGAGGCAAGGAAAACACACTTTCTTTGGAAAGTATTCACCGAGCTTCCAAAAAACTCAGAGATTACGGAAACCTCAGCCAATATTTTGTCACCCTATCTTGTTGATACTTGGTAGGAAAAAGGTGTATACCAGTTGCGCTTGGCTGCACACATTTTGTTCTGCTAGGTTGAAGCATTCCTTTGCAGGATGACTTTGAATATTTAGGTTTTACTACATTTTCCCCTCTAGGGATACATGCTTTTGAAAATCTAAATCAAACACGGTTTGTGCTAGCTGCTTGAAACTTGACTCACTGAATGAATTCTCATTGTGCTCTCTACGCTTCGTTACCGGTTTATGTACCCCTAAGCAGAGCAAAGAAAAATAGACTTTCATTTGAACGTGTTTGTAGAGCATCCACAGAACGCAAGAGTTTACTGGACTCTCAGCAAATGTTTTTTCACCCGATCTTGTTGAAACTTGGCAGCAAAAATGAGTATATGGGTTGCACTTGGCAGCCTAAATTTCGTAATCTTATGTTGAAGAGTTCCTTTGCAGGAACACTTTGAATTTTTAGGTTTAACTTCTTTTTTCCCTATGTGAATACATGCATTTGGAATGCTAAATCAAACACAGTTTGTGATACCTGTTTGAAACTTGGCTCACTCAATTAGTTCTCAGTGCACTCTCTATGCATTGTCCCCCGCTGAAGTATCCCCAAGCAGAGGCAAGGAAAATACGCTTTCTTATGTAAGTGTTTGCAGAGCTTCCACAAAACTCCCAAGTTTACTGGAATTTCAGCGAATATTTTTTCACTTGATCTTGTTGATCCTAGGTAAGAAAGATGAGTATACCAGTTGCATTTGCCTGCCAAAATTTCGTTCTTCTAAGTTGAAGCATGTGCTTTCAGGAAGACATTGCATTTGGGGGGTTTCTCTTCATTTTAACCTATAGGAATACATGCATTTGGAAGTCTAAATCAAACACTGTTTGTGCTAGCTGCTTGAAGCTTGACTCACTCAATTAGTTCCTGGTGTACTCTCTGTGCTTTGTTCCCTGTTGAAGTGGTCCTAAGTGGAGGCGAGGAACATACGCTTTCCTTAGAAAGCATTTACAGAGCTTCAACAGAGCTCCAAGTTAACTGGAATCTCTGCAAATATTTACTCACCTGATCTTGATGACCCTTGTCAGGAAAGATGAGTATACCAGTTGCACTTAGCTACCCAAATGTCGTTCTTCTAGGTTGAAAAGTTCGTTTGCAGGAACACTTTGAATTTTTAGGTTTCACTTCTCTTTTCCTTATAGGGACGTATGCATTTGGACTTATAAATCAAACACGGTTTATGCTAGCTGCTTGAAACTGAAACTCACTCAACTAGTTCTCAGTGCGATCTCTATGCTTTGTTTTCTGTTGAAGTAACCCTAAGCAGAGGCCAGGGAAAGAAACATTCATTGGAAAGCATTTGCCGTGATTCCACAGAACTTTGAGTTTCCTGGAATCTCAGCAAATATTTTTTCACCCTAACTTGTTGTTAACTCGACAGGAAAGATAAGTATACCGGTTGCATTTGGCTGCCCAAATTTGGATCTTCTAGGTTGAATATTTGTTTTGCAGGAATACTTTGAAATTTTAGGTTTCACTTCATTTTCCCCTATAGGGATACATGCACATGGAACTCTAAATCAAACACGGTTTTTGCTGTGTGCTTGTAACTTGACTCATTCAACTAGTTCTCAGTGCACTCTCTATGCATTGTTCCCTGTTGAAGTAGCCCTAAGCAGAGGCAAGGAAAACACACTTTCTTTGGAAAGTATTCACCGAGCTTCCAAAAAACTCAGAGATTACGGAAACCTCAGCAAATATTTTGTCACCCTATCTTGTTGATACTTGGTAGGAAAAAGGTGTATACCAGTTGCGCTTGGCTGCACAAATTTTGTTCTGCTAGGTTGAAGCATTCCTTTGCAGGATGACTTTGAATATTTAGGTTTTACTACATTTTCCCCTCTAGGGATACATGCTTTTGAAAATCTAAATCAAACACGGTTTGTGCTAGCTGCTTGAAACTTGACTCACTGAATGAATTCTCATTGTGCTCTCTACGCTTTGTTACCGGTTTATGTACCCCTAAGCAGAGCAAAGAAAAATAGACTTTCATTTGAACGTGTTTGTAGAGCATCCACAGAACTCAAGAGTTTACTGGACTCTCAGCCAATGTTTTTTCACCCGATCTTGTTGAAACTTGGCAGCAAAAATGAGTATATGGGTTGCACTTGGCAGCCCAAATTTCGTAATCTTATGTTGAAGAGTTCCTTTGCAGGAACACTTTGAATTTTTAGGTTTAACTTCTTTTTTCCCTATGTGAATACATGCATTTGGAATGCTAAATCAAACACAGTTTGTGATACGTGTTTGAAACTTGGCTCACTCAATTAGTTCTCAGTGCACTCCTCTATGCATTGTCCCCCGCTGAAATATCCCCAAGCAGAGGCAAGGAAAATACGCTTTCTTATGTAAGTGTTTGCAGAGCTTCCACAAAACTCCCAAGTTTACTGGAATTTCAGCGAATATTTTTTCACTTGATCTTGTTGATCCTAGGTAAGAAAGATGAGTATACCAGTTGCATTTGCCTGCCAAAATTTCGTTCTTCTAAGTTGAAGCATGTGCTTTCAGGAAGACATTGCATTTGGGGGGTTTCTCTTCATTTTAACCTATAGGAATACATGCATTTGGAACTCTAAATCAAACACTGTTTGTGCTAGCTGCTTGAAGCTTGACTCACTCAATTCGTTCCTGGTGTACTCTCTGTGCTTTGTTCCCTGTTGAAGTGGTCCTAAGTGGAGGCGAGGAACATACGCTTTCCTTAGAAAGCATTTACAGAGCTTCAACAGAGCTCCAAGTTAACTGGAATCTCTGCAAATATTTACTCACCTGATCTTGATGACCCTTGTCAGGAAAGATGAGTATTCCAGTTGCACTTAGCTACCCAAATGTCGTTATACTAGGTTGAAAAGTTCGTTTGCAGGAACACTTTGAATTTTTAGGTTTCACTTCACTTTGCCTTATAGGGACGTATGCATTTGGACTTATAAATCAAACACGGTTTATGCTAGCTGCTTGAAACTGAAACTCACTCAACTAGTTCTCAGTGCGATCTCTATGCTTTGTTTTCTGTTGAAGTAACCCTAAGCAGAGGCCAGGGAAAGAAACTTTCATTTAAAAAAGCATTTGCAGTGATTGCACAGAACTTTGAGTTTCCTGGAATCTCAGCAAATATTTTTTCACCCTAACTTGTTGTTAACTCGACAGGAAAGATAAGTATACCGGTTGCATTTGGCTGCCCAAATTTAGATCTTCTAGGTTGAATAGTTGGTTTGCAGGAATACTTTGAAATTTTAGGTTTCACTTCATTTTCCCCTATAGGGATACATGCATATGGAACTCTAAATCAAACACGCTTTTTGCTGTGTGCTTGTAACTTGACTCATTCAACTAGTTCTCAGTGCACTCTCTATGCATTGTTCCCTGTTGAAGTAGCCCTAAGCAGAGGCAAGGAAAACACATTTTCTTTGGAAAGTATTCACCGAGCTTCCAAAAAACTCAGAGATTACGGAAACCTCAGCCAATATTTTGTCACCCTATCTTGTTGATACTTGGTAGGAAAAAGGTGTATACCAGTTGCGCTTGGCTGCACAAATTTTGTTCTGCTAGGTTGAAGCATTCCTTTGCAGGATGACTTTGAATATTTAGGTTTTACTACATTTTCCCCTCTAGGGATACATGCTTTTGAAAATCTAAATCAAACACGGTTTGTGCTAGCTGCTTGAAACTTGACTCACTGAATGAATTCTCATTGTGCTCTCTACGCTTCGTTACCGGTTTATGTACCCCTAAGCAGAGCAAAGAAAAATAGACTTTCGTTTGAACGTGTTTGTAGAGCATCCACAGAACTCAAGAGTTTACTGGACTCTCAGCCAATGTTTTTTCACCCGATCTTGTTGAAACTTGGCAGCAAAAATGAGTGTATGGGTTGCACTTGGCAGCCCAAATTTCGTAATCTTATGTTGAAGAGTTCCTTTGCAGGAACACTTTGAATTTTTAGGTTTAACTTCTTTTTTCCCTTTGTGAATACATGCATTTGGAATGCTAAATCAAACACAGTTTGTGATACCTGTTTGAAACTTGGCTCACTCAATTAGTTCTCAGTGCACTCTCTATGCATTGTCCCCCGCTGAAGTATCCCCAAGCAGAGGCAAGGAAAATACGCTTTCTTATGTAAGTGTTTGCAGAGCTTCCACAAAACTCCCAAGTTTACTGGAATTTCAGCGAATATTTTTTCACTTGATCTTATTGATCCTAGGTAAGAAAGATGAGTATACCAGTTGCATTTGCCTGCCAAAATTTCGTTCTTCTAAGTTGAAGCATGTGCTTTCAGGAAGACATTGCATTTGGGGGGGGTTTCTCTTCATTTTAACCTATAGGAATACATGCATTTGGAACTCTAAATCAAACACTGTTTGTGCTAGCTGCTTGAAGCTTGACTCACTCAATTAGTTCCTGGTGTACTCTCTGTGCTTTGTTCCCTGTTGAAGTGGTCCTAAGTGGAGGCGAGGAACATACGCTTTCCTTAGAAAGCATTTACAGAGCTTCAACAGAGCTCCAAGTTAACTGGAATCTCTGCAAATATTTACTCACCTGATCTTGATGACCCTTGTCAGGAAAGATGAGTATACCAGTTGCACTTAGCTACGCAAATGTCGTTCTTCTAGGTTGAAAAGTTCGTTTGCAGGAACACTTTGAATTTTTAGGTTTCACTTCACTTTTCCTTATAGGGACGTATGCATTTGGACTTATAAATCAAACACGGTTTATGCTAGCTGCTTGAAACTGAAACTCACTCAACTAGTTCTCAGTGCGATCTCTATGCTTTGTTTTCTGTTGAGGTAACCCTAAGCAGAGGCCAGGGAAAGAAACTTTCATTGGAAAAAGCATTTGCAGTGATTGCACAGAACTTTGAGTTTCCTGGAATCTCAGCAAATATTTTTTCACCCTAACTTGTTGTTAACTCGACAGGAAAGATAAGTAGACCGGTTGCATTTGGCTGCCCAAATTTAGATCTTCTAGGTTGAATAGTTGGTTTGCAGGAATACTTTGAAATTTTAGGTTTCACTTCATTTTCCCCTATAGGGATACACGCACATGGAACTCTAAATCAAACACGGTTTTTGCTGTGTGCTTGTAACTTGACTCATTCAACTAGTTCTCAGTGCACTCTCTATGCATTGTTCCCTGTTGAAGTAGCCCTAAGCAGAGGCAAGGAAAACACACTTTCTTTGGAAAGTATTCACCGAGCTTCCAAAAAACTCAGAGATTACGGAAACCTCAGCCAATATTTTGTCACCCTATCTTGTTGATACTTGGTAGGAAAAAGGTGTATACCAGTTGCGCTTGGCTGCACAAATTTTGTTCTGCTAGGTTGAAGCATTCCTTTGCAGGATGACTTTGAATATTTAGGTTTTACTACATTTTCCCCTCTAGGGATACATGCTTTTGAAAATCTAAATCAAACACGGTTTGTGCTAGCTCCTTGAAACTTGACTCACTGAATGAATTCTCATTGTGCTCTCTACGCTTCGTTACCGGTTTATGTACCCCTAAGCAGAGCAAAGAAAAATAGACTTTCATTTGAACGTGTTTGTAGAGCATCCACAGAACTCAAGAGTTTTACTGGACTCTCAGCCAATGTTTTTTCACCCGATCTTGTTGAAACTTGGCAGCAAAAATGAGTGTATGGGTTGAACTTGGCAGCCCAAATTTCGTAATCTTATGTTGAAGAGTTCCTTTGCAGGAACACTTTGAATTTTTAGGTTTAACTTTTTTTTCCCTTTGTGAATACATGCATTTGGAATGCTAAATCAAACACAGTTTGTGATAAGTGTTTGAAACTTGGCTCACTCAATTAGTTCTCAGTGCACTCTCTATGCATTGTCCCCCGCTGAAGTATCCCCAAGCAGAGGCAAGGAAAATATGCTTTCTTATGTAAGTGTTTGCAGAGCTTCCACAAAACTCCCAAGTTTACTAGAATTTCAGCGAATATTTCTTCACTTGATCTTGTTGATCCTAGGTAAGAAAGATGAGTATACCAGTTGCATTTGCCTGCCAAAATTTCGTTCTTCTAAGTTGAAGCATGTGCTTTCAGGAAGACATTGCATTTGGGGGGGTTTCTCTTCATTTTAACCTATAGGAATACATGCATTTGGAACTCTAAATCAAACACTGTTTGTGCTAGCTGCTTGAAGCTTGACTCACTCAATTAGTTCCTGGTGTACTCTCTGTGCTTTGTTCCCTGTTGAAGTGGTCCTAAGTGGAGGCGAGGAACATACGCTTTCCTTAGAAAGCATTTACAGAGCTTCAACAGAGCTCCAAGTTAACTGGAATCTCTGCAAATATTTACTCACCTGATCTTGATGACCCTTGTCAGGAAAGATGAGTATACCAGTTGCACTTAGCTACCCAAATGTCGTTCTTCTAGGTTGAAAAGTTCGTTTGCAGGAACACTTTGAATTTTTAGGTTTCACTTCACTTTTCCTTACAGGGACGTATGCATTTGGACTTATAAATCAAACACGGTTTATGCTAGCTGCTTGAAACTGAAACTCACTCAACTATTTCTCAGTGCAATCTCTATGCTTTGTTTTCTGTTGAAGTAACCCTAAGCAGAGGCCAGGGAAAGAAACTTTCATTGGAAAAAGCATTTGCAGTGATTGCACAGAACTTTGAGTTTCCTGGAATCTCAGCAAATATTTTTTCACCCTAACTTGTTGTTAACTCGACAGGAAAGATAAGTATACCGGTTGCATTTGGCTGCCCAAATTTAGATCTTCTAGGTTGAATAGTTGGTTTGCAGGAATACTTTGAAATTTTAGGTTTCACTTCATTTTCCCCTATAGGGATACATGCACGTGGAACTCTAAATCAAACACGGTTTTTGCTGTGTGCTTGTAACTTGACTCATTCAACTAGTTCTCAGTGCACTCTCTATGCATTGTTCCCTGTTGAAGTAGCCCTAAGCAGAGGCAAGGAAAACACCCTTTTTTTGGAAAGTATTCACCGAGCTTCCAAAAAACTCAGAGATTACGGAAACCTCAGCCAATATTTTGTCACCCTATCTTGTTGATACTTGGTAGGAAAAAGGTGTATACCAGTTGCGCTTGGCTGCACAAATTTTTTTCTGCTAGGTTGAAGCATTCCTTTGCAGGATGACTTTGAATATTTAGGTTTTACTACATTTTCCCCTCTAGGGATACATGCTTTTGAAAATCTAAATCAAACACGGTTTGTGCTAGCTGCTTGAAACTTGACTCACTGAATGAATTCTCATTGTGCTCTCTACGCTTCGTTACCGGTTTATGTACCCCTAAGCAGAGCAAAGAAAAATAGACTTTCATTTGAACGTGTTTGTAGAGCATCCACAGAACTCAAGAGTTTACTGGACTCTCAGCAAATGTTTTTTCACCCGATCTTGTTGAAACTTGGCAGCAAAAATGAGTGTATGGGTTGAACTTGGCAGCCCAAATTTCGTAATCTTATGTTGAAGAGTTCCTTTGCAGGAACACTTTGAATTTTTAGGTTTAACTTCTTTTTTCCCTTTGTGAATACATGCATTTGGAATGCTAAATCAAACACAGTTTGTGATACCTGTTTGAAACTTGGCTCACTCAATTAGTTCTCAGTGCACTCTCTATGCATTGTCCCCCGCTGAAGTATCCCCAAGCAGAGGCAAGGAAAATACGCTTTCTTATGTAAGTGTTTGCAGAGCTTCCACAAAACTCCCAAGTTTACTGGAATTTCAGCGAATATTTTTTCACTTGATCTTGTTGATCCTAGGTAAGAAAGATGAGTATACCAGTTGCATTTGCCTGCCAAAATTTCGTTCTTCTAAGTTGAAGCATGTGCTTTCAGGAAGACATTGCATTTGGGGGGGGTTTCTCTTCATTTTAACCTATAGGAATACATGCATTTGGAACTCTAAATCAAACACTGTTTGTGCTAGCTGCTTGAAGCTTGACTCACTCAATTAGTTCCTGGTGTACTCTCTGTGCTTTGTTCCCTGTTGAAGTGGTCCTAAGTGGAGGCGAGGAACATACGCTTTCCTTAGAAAGCATTTACAGAGCTTCAACAGAGCTCCAAGTTAACTGGAATCTCTGCAAATATTTACTCACCTGATCTTGATGACCCTTGTCACGAAAGATGAGTATACCAGTTGCACTTAGCTACGCAAATGTCGTTCTTCTAGGTTGAAAAGTTCGTTTGCAGGAACACTTTGAATTTTTAGGTTTCACTTCACTTTTCCTTATAGGGACGTATGCATTTGGACTTATAAATCAAACACGGTTTATGCTAGCTGCTTGAAACTGAAACTCACTCAACTAGTTCTCAGTGCGATCTCTATGCTTTGTTTTCTGTTGAGGTAACCCTAAGCAGAGGCCAGGGAAAGAAACTTTCATTGGAAAAAGCATTTGCAGTGATTGCACAGAACTTTGAGTTTCCTGGAATCTCAGCAAATATTTTTTCACCCTAACGTGTTGTTAACTCGACAGGAAAGATAAGTATACCGGTTGCATTTGGCTGCCCAAATTTAGATCTTCTAGGTTCAATAGTTGGTTTGCAGGAATACTTTGAAATTTTAGGTTTCACTTCATTTTCCCCTATAGGGATACACGCACATGGAACTCTAAATCAAACACGGTTTTTGCTGTGTGCTTGTAACTTGACTCATTCAACTAGTTCTCAGTGCACTCTCTATGCATTGTTCCCTGTTGAAGTAGCCCTAAGCAGAGGCAAGGAAAACACACTTTCTTTGGAAAGTATTCACCGAGCTTCCAAAAAACTCAGAGATTACGGAAACCTCAGCCAATATTTTGTCACCCTATCTTGTTGATACTTGGTAGGAAAAAGGTGTATACCAGTTGCGCTTGGCTGCACACATTTTGTTCTGCTAGGTTGAAGCATTCCTTTGCAGGATGACTTTGAATATTTAGGTTTTACTACATTTTCCCCTCTAGGGATACATGCTTTTGAAAATCTAAATCAAACACGGTTTGTGCTAGCTGCTTGAAACTTGACTCACTGAATGAATTCTCATTGTGCTCTCTACGCTTCGTTACCGGTTTATGTACCCCTAAGCAGAGCAAAGAAAAATAGACTTTCATTTGAACGTGTTTGGAGAGCATGCACAGAACTCAAGAGTTTACTGGACTCTCAGCCAATGTTTTTTCACCCGATCTTGTTGAAACTTGGCAGCAAAAATGAGTATATGGGTTGCACTTGGCAGCCCAAATTTCGTAATCTTATGTTGAAGAGTTCCTTTGCAGGAACACTTTGAATTTTTAGGTTTAACTTCTTTTTTCCCTATGTGAATACATGCATTTGGAATGCTAAATCAAACAGAGTTTGTGATACCTGTTTGAAACTTGGCTCACTCAATTAGTTCTCAGTGCACTCTCTATGCATTGTCCCCCGCTGAAGTATCCCCAAGCAGAGGCAAGGAAAATACGCTTTCTTATGTAAGTGTTTGCAGAGCTTCCACAAAACTCCCAAGTTTACTGGAATTTCAGCGAATATTTTTTCACTTGATCTTGTTGATCCTAGGTAAGAAAGATGAGTATACCAGTTGCATTTGCCTGCCAAAATTTCGTTCTTCTAAGTTGAAGCATGTGCTTTCAGGAAGACATTGCATTTGGGGGGGTTTCTCTTCATTTTAACCTATAGGAATACATGCATTTGGAACTCTAAATCAAACACTGTTTGTGCTAGCTGCTTGAAGCTTGACTCACTCAATTAGTTCCTGGTGTACTCTCCGTGCTTTGTTCCCTGTTGAAGTGGTCCTAAGTGGAGGCGAGGAACATACGCTTTCCTTAGAAAGCATTTACAGAGCTTCAACAGAGCTCCAAGTTAACTGGAATCTCTGCAAATATTTACTCACCTGATCTTGATGACCCTTGTCAGGAAAGATGAGTATACCAGTTGCACTTAGCTACCCAAATGTCATTCTTCTAGGTTGAAAAGTTCGTTTGCAGGAACACTTTGAATTTTTAGGTTTCACTTCACTTTTCCTTATAGGGACGTATGCATTTGGACTTATAAATCAAACACGGTTTATGCTAGCTGCTTGAAACTGAAACTCACTCAACTAGTTCTCAGTGCGATCTCTATGCTTTGTTTTCTGTTGAAGTAACCCTAAGCAGAGGCCAGGGAAGGAAACTTTCATTGTAAAAAGCATTTGCAGTGATTGCACAGAACTTTGAGTTTCCTGGAATCTCAGCAAATATTTTTTCACCCTAACTTGTTGTTAACTCGACAGGAAAGATAAGTATACCGGTTGCATTTGGCTGCCCAAATTTAGATCTTCTAGGTTGAATAGTTGGTTTGCAGGAATACTTTGAAATTTGAGGTTTCACTTCATTTTCCCCTATAGGGATACATGCACATGGAACTCTAAATCAAACACGGTTTTTGCTGTGTGCTTGTAACTTGACTCATTCAACTAGTTCTCAGTGCACTCTCTATGCATTGTTCCCTGTTGAAGTAGCCCTAAGCAGAGGCAAGGAAAACACCCTTTTTTTGGAAAGTATTCACCGAGCTTCCAAAAAACTCAGAGATTACGGAAACCTCAGCCAATATTTTGTCACCCTATCTTGTTGATACTTGGTAGGAAAAAGGTGTATACCAGTTGCGCTTGGCTGCACAAATTTTGTTCTGCTAGGTTGAAGCATTCCTTTGCAGGATGACTTTGAATATTTAGGTTTTACTACATTTTCCCCTCTAGGGATACATGCTTTTGAAAATCTAAATCAAACACGGTTTGTGCTAGCTGCTTGAAACTTGACTCACTGAATGAATTCTCATTGTGCTCTCTACGCTTCGTTACCGGTTTATGTACCCCTAAGCAGAGCAAAGAAAAATAGACTTTCATTTGAACGTGTTTGTAGAGCATCCACAGAACTCAAGAGTTTACTGGACTCTCAGCAAATGTTTTTTCACCCGATCTTGTTGAAACTTGGCAGCAAAAATGAGTGTATGGGTTGAACTTGGCAGCCCAAATTTCGTAATCTTATGTTGAAGAGTTCCTTTGCAGGAACACTTTGAATTTTTAGGTTTAACTTCTTTTTTCCCTTTGTGAATACATGCATTTGGAATGCTAAATCAAACACAGTTTGTGATACCTGTTTGAAACTTGGCTCACTCAATTAGTTCTCAGTGCACTCTCTATGCATTGTCCCCCGCTGAAGTATCCCCAAGCAGAGGCAAGGAAAATACGCTTTCTTATGTAAGTGTTTGCAGAGCTTCCACAAAAACTCCCAAGTTTACTGGAATTTCAGCGAATATTTTTTCACTTGATCTTGTTGATCCTAGGTAAGAAAGATGAGTATACCAGTTGCATTTGCCTGCCAAAATTTCGTTCTTCTAAGTTGAAGCATGTGCTTTCAGGAAGACATTGCATTTGGGGGGGGTTTCTCTTCATTTTAACCTATAGGAATACATGCATTTGGAACTCTAAATCAAACACTGTTTGTGCTAGCTGCTTGAAGCTTGACTCACTCAATTAGTTCCTGGTGTACTCTCTGTGCTTTGTTCCCTGTTGAAGCTGGTCCTAAGGAGGAGGCGAACATACGCTTTCCTTAGAAAGCATTTACAGAGCTTCAACAGAGCTCCAAGTTAACTGGAATCTCTGCAAATATTTACTCACCTGATCTTGATGACCCTTGTCAGGAAAGATGAGTATACCAGTTGCACTTAGCTACGCAAATGTCGTTCTTCTAGGTTGAAAAGTTCGTTTGCAGGAACACTTTGAATTTTTAGGTTTCACTTCACTTTTCCTTATAGGGACGTATGCATTTGGACTTATAAATCAAACACGGTTTATGCTAGCTGCTTGAAACTGAAACTCACTCAACTAGTTCTCAGTGCGATCTCTATGCTTTGTTTTCTGTTGAAGTAACCCTAAGCAGAGGCCAGGGAAAGAAACTTTCATTGAAAAAGCATTTGCAGTGATTGCACAGAACTTTGAGTTTCCTGGAATCTCAGCAAATATTTTTTCACCCTAACGTGTTGTTAACTCGACAGGAAAGATAAGTATACCGGTTGCATTTGGCTGCCCAAATTTAGATCTTCTAGGTTCAATAGTTGGTTTGCAGGAATACTTTGAAATTTTAGGTTTCACTTCATTTTCCCCTACAGGGATACACGCACATGGAACTCTAAATCAAACACGGTTTTTGCTGTGTGCTTGTAACTTGACTCATTCAACTAGTTCTCAGTGCACTCTCTATGCATTGTTCCCTGTTGAAGTAGCCCTAAGCAGAGGCAAGGAAAACACACTTTCTTTGGAAAGTATTCACCGAGCTTCCAAAAAACTCAGAGATTACGGAAACCTCAGCCAATATTTTGTCACCCTATCTTGTTGATACTTGGTAGGAAAAAGGTGTATACCAGTTGCGCTTGGCTGCACACATTTTGTTCTGCTAGGTTGAAGCATTCCTTTGCAGGATGACTTTGAATATTTAGGTTTTACTACATTTTCCCCTCTAGGGATACATGCTTTTGAAAATCTAAATCAAACACGGTTTGTGCTAGCTGCTTGAAACTTGACTCACTGAATGAATTCTCATTGTGCTCTCTACGCTTCGTTACCGGTTTATGTACCCCTAAGCAGAGCAAAGAAAAATAGACTTTCATTTGAACGTGTTTGTAGAGCATGCACAGAACTCAAGAGTTTACTGGACTCTCAGCCAATGTTTTTTCACCCGATCTTGTTGAAACTTGGCAGCAAAATGAGTATATGGGTTGCACTTGGCAGCCCAAATTTCGTAATCTTATGTTGAAGAGTTCCTTTGCAGGAACACTTTGAATTTTTAGGTTTAACTTCTTTTTTCCTATGTGAATACATGCATTTGGAATGCTAAATCAAACACAGTTTGTGATACCTGTTTGAAACTTGGCTCACTCAATTAGTTCTCAGTGCACTCTCTATGCATTGTCCCCCGCTGAAGTATCCCCAAGCAGAGGCAAGGAAAATACGCTTTCTTATGTAAGTGTTTGCAGAGCTTCCACAAAAACTCCCAAGTTTACTGGAATTTCAGCGAATATTTTTTCACTTGATCTTGTTGATCCTAGGTAAGAAAGATGAGTATACCAGTTGCATTTGCCTGCCAAAATTTCGTTCTTCTAAGTTGAAGCATGTGCTTTTCAGGAAGACATTGCATTTGGGGGGGTTTCTCTTCATTTTAACCTATAGGAATACATGCATTTGGAACTCTAAATCAAACACTGTTTGTGCTAGCTGCTTGAAGCTTGACTCACTCAATTAGTTCCTGGTGTACTCTCTGTGCTTTGTTCCCTGTTGAAGTGGTCCTAAGTGGAGGCGAGGAACATACGCTTTCCTTAGAAAGCATTTACAGAGCTTCAACAGAGCTCCAAGTTAACTGGAATCTCTGCAAATATTTACTCACCTGATCTTGATGACCCTTGTCAGGAAAGATGAGTATACCAGTTGCACTTAGCTACCCAAATGTCATTCTTCTAGGTTGAAAAGTTCGTTTGCAGGAACACTTTGAATTTTTAGGTTTCACTTCACTTTTCCTTATAGGGACGTATGCATTTGGACTTATAAATCAAACACGGTTTATGCTAGCTGCTTGAAACTGAAACTCACTCAACTAGTTCTCAGTGCGATCTCTATGCTTTGTTTTCTGTTGAAGTAACCCTAAGCAGAGGCCAGGAAGGAAACTTTCTTTGGAAAAGCATTTGCAGTGATTGCACAGAACTTTGAGTTTCCTGGAATCTCAGCAAATATTTTTTCACCCTAACTTGTTGTTAACTCGACAGGAAAGATAAGTATACCGGTTGCATTTGGCTGCCCAAATTTAGATCTTCTAGGTTGAATAGTTGGTTTGCAGGAATACTTTGAAATTTGAGGTTTCACTTCATTTTCCCCTATAGGGATACATGCACATGGAACTCTAAATCAAACACGGTTTTTGCTGTGTGCTTGTAACTTGACTCATTCAACTAGTTCTCAGTGCACTCTCTATGCATTGTTCCCTGTTGAAGTAGCCCTAAGCAGAGGCAAGGAAAACACACTTTCTTTGGAAAGTATTCACCGAGCTTCAAAAAACTCAGAGATTACGGAAACCTCAGCCAATATTTTGTCACCCTATCTTGTTGATACTTGGTAGGAAAAAGGTGTATACCAGTTGCGCTTGGCTGCACAAATTTTGTTCTGCTAGGTTGAAGCCTTCCTTTGCAGGATGACTTTGAATATTTAGGTTTTACTACATTTTCCCCTCTAGGGATACATGCTTTTGAAAATCTAAATCAAACACGGTTTGTGCTAGCTGCTTGAAACTTGACTCACTGAATGAATTCTCATTGTGCTCTCTACGCTTTGTTACCGGTTTATGTACCCCTAAGCAGAGCAAAGAAAAATAGACTTTCATTTGAACGTGTTTGTAGAGCATGCACAGAACTCAAGAGTTTACTGGACTCTCAGCCAATGTTTTTCACCCGATCTTGTTGAAACTTGGCAGCAAAAATGAGTATATGGGTTGCACTTGGCAGCCCAAATTTCGAAATCTTATGTTGAAGAGTTCCTTTGCAGGAACACTTTGAATTTTTAGGTTTAACTTCTTTTTTCCCTATGTGAATACATGCATTTGGAATGCTAAATCAAACAGAGTTTGTGATACCTGCTTGAAACTTGGCTCACTCAATTAGTTCTCAGAGCACTCTCTATGCATTGTCCCCCGCTGAAGTATCCCCAAGCAGAGGCAAGGAAAATACGCTTTCTTATGTAAGTGTTTGCAGAGCTTCCACAAAACTCCCAAGTTTACTGAATTTCAGCGAATATTTTTTCACTTGATCTTGTTGATCCTAGGTAAGAAAAGATGAGTATACCAGTTGCATTTGCCTGCCAAAATTTCGTTCTTCTAAGTTGAAGCATGTGCTTTCAGGAAGACATTGCATTTGGGGGGTTTCTCTTCATTTTAACCTATAGGAATACATGCATTTGGAACTCTAAATCAAACACTGTTTGTGCTAGCTGCTTGAAGCTTGACTCACTCAATTAGTTCCTGGTGTACTCTCTGTGCTTTGTTCCCTGTTGAAGTGGTCCTAAGTGGAGGCGAGGAACATACGCTTTCCTTAGAAAGCATTTACAGAGCTTCAACAGAGCTCCAAGTTAACTGGAATCTCTGCAAATATTTACTCACCTGATCTTGATGACCCTTGTCAGGAAAGATGAGTATACCAGTTGCACTTAGCTACGCAAATGTCGTTCTTCTAGGTTGAAAAGTTCGTTTGCAGGAACACTTTGAATTTTAGGTTTCACTTCACTTTTCCTTATAGGGACGTATGCATTTGGACTTATAAATCAAACACGGTTTATGCTAGCTGCTTGAAACTGAAACTCACTCAACTAGTTCTCAGTGCGATCTCTATGCTTTGTTTTCTGTTGAAGTAACCTAAGCAGAGGCCAGGGAAGGAAACTTTCTTTGGAAAAGCATTTGCAGTGATTGCACAGAACTTTGAGTTTCCTGGAATCTCAGCAAATATTTTTTCACCCTAACTTGTTGTTAACTCGACAGGAAAGATAAGTATACCGGTTGCATTTGGCTGCCCAAATTTAGATCTTCTAGGTTCAATAGTTGGTTTGCAGGAATACTTTGAAATTTGAGGTTTCACTTCATTTTCCCCTATAGGGATACATGCACATGGAACTCTAAATCAAACACGGTTTTTGCTGTGTGCTTGTAACTTGACTCATTCAACTAGTTCTCAGTGCACTCTCTATGCATTGTTCCCTGTTGAAGTAGCCCTAAGCAGAGGCAAGGAAAACACACTTTCTTTGGAAAGTATTCACCGAGCTTCCAAAAACTCAGAGATTACGGAAACCTCAGCAAATATTTTGTCACCCTATCTTGTTGATACTTGGTAGGAAAAAAGGTGTATACCAGTTGCGCTTGGCTGCACACATTTTGTTCTGCTAGGTTGAAGCATTCCTTTGCAGGATGACTTTGAATATTTAGGTTTTACTACATTTTCCCCTCTAGGGATACATGCTTTTGAAAATCTAAATCAAACACGGTTTGTGCTAGCTGCTTGAAACTAGACTCACTGAATGAATTCTCATTGTGCTCTCTACGCTTCGTTACCGGTTTATGTACCCCTAAGCAGAGCAAAGAAAAATAGACTTTCATTTGAACGTGTTTGTAGAGCATCCACAGAACTCAAGAGTTTACTGGACTCTCAGCAAATGTTTTTTCACCCGATCTTGTTGAAACTTGGCAGCAAAAATGAGTATATGGGTTGCACTTGGCAGCCCAAATTTCGTAATCTTATGTTGAAGAGTTCCTTTGCAGGAACACTTTGAATTTTTAGGTTTAACTTCTTTTTTCCCTATGTGAATACATGCATTTGGAATGCTAAATCAAACACAGTTTGTGATACCTGTTTGAAACTTGGCTCACTCAATTAGTTCTCAGTGCACTCTCTATGCATTGTCCCCCGCTGAAGTATCCCCAAGCAGAGGCAAGAAAATACGCTTTCTTATGTAAGTGTTTGCAGAGCTTCCCACAAAACTCCCAAGGTTTACTGGAATTTCAGCGAATATTTTTTCACTTGATCTTGTTGATCCTAGGTAAGAAAGATGAGCATACCAGTTGCATTTGCCTGCCAAAATTCGTTCTTCTAAGTTGAAGCATGTGCTTTCAGGAAGACATTGCATTTGGGGGGTTTCTCTTCATTTTAACCTATAGGAATACATGCATTTGGAACTCTAAATCAAACACTGTTTGTGCTAGCTGCTTGAAGCTTGACTCACTCAATTAGTTCCTGGTGTACTCTCTGTGCTTTGTTCCCTGTTGAAGTGGTCCTAAGTGGAGGCGAGAGAACATACGCTTTCCTTAGAAAGCATTTACAGAGCTTCAACAGAGCTCCATGTTAACTGGAATCTCTGCAAATATTTACTCACCTGAACTTGATGACCCTTGTCAGAAAGATGAGTATACCAGTTGCACTTAGCTACCCAAATGTCGTTCTTCTAGGTTGAAAAGTTCGTTTGCCAATAACACTTTGAATTTTTAGGTTTCACTTCACTTTTCTTATAGGGACGTATGCATTTGGACTTATAAATCAAACACGGTTTATGCTAGCTGCTTGAAACTGAAACTCACTCAACTAGTTCTCAGTGCGATCTCTATGCTTTGTTTTCTGTTGAAGTAACCCTAAGCAGAGGCCAGGGAAAGAAACTTTCATTGGAAAGCATTTGCAGTGATTGCACAGAACTTTGAGTTTCCTGGAATCTCAGCAAATATTTTTTCACCCTAACTTGTTGTTAACTCGACAGGAAAGATAAGTATACCGGTTGCATTTGGCTGCCAAATTTAGATCTTCTAGGTTGAATAGTTGGTTTGCAGGAATACTTTGAAATTTTAGGTTTCACTTCATTTCCCCTATAGGGATACATGCACATGGAACTCTAAATCAAACACGGTTTTTGCTGTGTGCTTGTAACTTGACTCATTCAACTAGTTCTCAGTGCACTCTCTATGCATTGTTCCCTGTTGAAGTAGCCCTAAGCAGAGGCAAGGAAAACACACTTTCTTTGGAAAGTATTCACCGAGCTTCCAAAAAACTCAGAGATTACGGAAACCTCAGCCAATATTTTTGTCACCCTATCTTGTTGATACTTGGTAGGAAAAAGGTGTATACCAGTTGCGCTTGGCTGCACAAATTTTGTTCTGCTAGGTTGAAGCATTCCTTTGCATGATGACTTTGAATATTTAGGTTTTACTACATTTTCCCCTCTAGGGATACATGCTTTTGAAAATCTAAATCAAACACGGTTCGTGCTAGCTGCTTGAAACTTGACTCACTGAATGAATTCTCATTGTGCTCTCTATGCTTCGTTACCGGTTTATGTACCCTAAGCAGAGCAAAGAAAAATAGACTTTCATTTGAACGTGTTTGTAGAGCATGCACAGAACTCAAGAGTTTACTGGACTCTCAGCCAATGTTTTTTCACCCGATCTTGTTGAAACTTGGCAGCAAAAATGAGTATATGGGTTGCACTTGGCAGCCCAAATTTCGTAATCTTATGTTGAAGAGTTCCTTTGCAGGAACACTTTGAATTTTTAGGTTTAACTTCTTTTTTCCCTATGTGAATACATGCATTTGGAATGCTAAATCAAACACAGTTTGTGATACCTGCTTGAAACTTGGCTCACTCAATTAGTTCTCAGTGCACTCTCTATGCATTGTCCCCCGCTGAAGTATCCCCAAGCAGAGGCAAGGAAAATACGCTTTCTTATGTAAGTGTTGCAGAGCTTCCACAAAACTCCCAAGTTTACTGGAATTTCAGCGAATATTTTTTCACTTGATCTTGTTGATCCTAGGTAAGAAAGATGAGTATACCAGTTGCATTTGCCTGCCAAAATTTCGTTCTTCTAAGTTGAAGCATGTGCTTTCAGGAAGACATTGCATTTGGGGGGGTTTCTCTTCATTTTAACCTATAGGAATACATGCATTTGGAACTCTAAATCAAACACTGTTTGTGCTAGCTGCTTGAAGCTTGACTCACTCAATTAGTTCCTGGTGTACTCTCTGTGCTTTGTTCCCTGTTGAAGTGGTCCTAAGTGGAGGCGAGGAACATACGCTTTCCTTAGAAAGCATTTACAGAGCTTCAACAGAGCTCCAAGTTAACTGGAATCTCTGCAAATATTACTCACCTGATCTTGATGACCCTTGTCAGGAAAGATGAGTATACCAGTTGCACTTAGCTACCCAAATGTCGTTCTTCTAGGTTGAAAAGTTCGTTTGCAGGAACACTTTGAATTTTTAGTTTCACTTCACTTTGCCTTATAGGGACGTATGCATTTGGACTTATAAATCAACACGGTTTATGCTAGCTGCTTGAAACTGAAACTCACTCAACTAGTTCTCAGTGCGATCTCTATGCTTTGTTTTCTGTTGAAGTAACCCTAAGCAGAGGCCCAGGAAGGAAACTTTCTTTGGAAAAAGCATTTGCAGTGATTGCACAGAACTTTGAGTTTCCTGGAATCTCAGCAAATATTTTTTCACCCTAACTTGTTGTTAACTCGACAGAAAGATAAGTATACCGGTTGCATTTGGCTGCCCAAATTTAGATCTTCTAGGTTCAATAGTTGGTTTGCAGGAATACTTTGAAATTTGAGGTTTCACTTCATTTTCCCCTATAGGGATACATGCACATGGAACTCTAAATCAAACACGGTTTTTGCTGTGTGCTTGTAACTTGACTCATTCAACTAGTTCTCAGTGCACTCTCTATGCATTGTTCCCTGTTGAAGTAGCCCTAAGCAGAGGCAAGGAAAACACACTTTCTTTGGAAAGTTATTCACCGAGCTTCCAAAAAACTCAGAGATTACGGAACCCTCAGCAAATATTTTGTCACCTATCTTGTTGATACTTGGTAGGAAAAAGGTGTATACCAGTTGCGCTTGGCTGCACACATTTTGTTCTGCTAGGTTGAAGCATTCCTTTGCAGGATGACTTTGAATATTTAGGTTTTACTACATTTTCCCCTCTAGGGATACATGCTTTTGAAATCTAAATCAAACACGGTTTGTGCTAGCTGCTTGAAACTTGACTCACTGAATGAATTCTCATTGTGCTCTCTACGCTTCGTTACCGGTTTATGTACCCCTAAGCAGAGCAAAGAAAAATAGACTTTCGTTTGAACGTGTTTGTAGAGCATCCACAGAACTCAAGAGTTTACTGGACTCTCAGCAAATGTTTTTTCACCCGATCTTGTTGAAACTTGGCAGCAAAAATGAGTATATGGGTTGCACTTGGCAGCCCCAAATTTCGTAATCTTATGTTGAAGTTGAAGAGTTCCTTTGCAGGAACACTTTGAATTTTTAGGTTTAACTTCTTTTTTCCCTATGTGAATACATGCATTTGGAATGCTAAATCAAACACAGTTTGTGATACCTGTTTGAAACTTGGCTCACTCAATTAGTTCTCAGTGCACTCTCTATGCATTGTCCCCCGCTGAAGTATCCCCAAGCAGAGGCAAGGAAAATACGCTTTCTTATGTAAGTGTTTGCAGAGCTTCCACAAAACTCCCAAGTTTACTGGAATTTCAGCGAATATTTTTTCACTTGATCTTGTTGATCCTAGGTAAGAAAGATGAGTATACCAGTTGCATTTGCCTGCCAAAATTTCGTTCTTCTAAGTTGAAGCATGTGCTTTCAGGAAGACATTGCATTTGGGGGGGTTTCTCTTCATTTTAACCTATAGGAATACATGCATTTGGAACTCTAAATCAAACACTGTTTGTGCTAGCTGCTTGAAGCTTGACTCACTCAATTAGTTCCTGGTGTACTCTCTGTGCTTTGTTCCCTGTTGAAGTGGTCCTAAGTGGAGGCGAGGAACATACGCTTTCCTTAGAAAGCATTTACAGAGCTTCAACAGAGCTCCAAGTTA
This sequence comes from Marmota flaviventris, assembly GCF_047511675.1. Lineage (NCBI taxonomy): Eukaryota > Metazoa > Chordata > Mammalia > Rodentia > Sciuridae > Marmota > Marmota flaviventris. The sequence goes on along the minus strand of NW_027288145.1, from coordinate 111,943 downwards.
ACTGGAATCTCTGCAAATATTTACTCACCTGAACTTGATGACCCTTGTCAGGAAAGATGAGTATACCAGTTGCTCTTAGCTACCCAAATGTCGTTCTTCTGGGTTGAAAAGTTCGTTTGCAGGAACACTTTGAATTTTTAGGTTTCACTTCACTTTTCCTTATAGGGACGTATGCATTTGGACTTAAAAATCAAACACGGTTTATGCTAGCTGCTTGAAACTGAAACTCACTCAACTAGTTCTCAGTGCGATCTCTATGCTTTGTTTTCTGTTGAAGTAACCCTAAGCAGAGGCCAGGGAAAGAAACTTTCATTGGAAAGCATTTGCAGTGATTGCACAGAACTTTGAGTTTCCTGGAATCTCAGCAAATATTTTTTCACCCTAACTTGTTGTTAACTCGACAGGAAAGATAAGTATACCGGTTGCATTTGGCTGCCCAAATTTAGATCTTCTAGGTTGAATAGTTGGTTTGCAGGAATACTTTGAAATTTTAGGTTTCACTTCATTTTCCCCTATAGGGATACATGCACATGGAACTCTAAATCAAACACGGTTTTTGCTGTGTGCTTGTAACTTGACTCATTCAACTAGTTCTCAGTGCACTCTCTATGCATTGTTCCCTGTTGAAGTAGCCCTAAGCAGAGGCAAGGAAAACACACTTTCTTTGGAAAGTATTCACCGAGCTTCCAAAAAACTCAGAGATTACGGAAACCTCAGCCAATATTTTGTCACCCTATCTTGTTGATACTTGGTAGGAAAAAGGTGTATACCAGTTGCGCTTGGCTGCACAAATTTTGTTCTGCTAGGTTGAAGCATTCCTTTGCATGATGACTTTGAATATTTAGGTTTTACTACATTTTCCCCTCTAGGGATACATGCTTTTGAAAATCTAAATCAAACACGGTTCGTGCTAGCTGCTTGAAACTTGACTCACTGAATGAATTCTCATTGTGCTCTCTATGCTTCGTTACCGGTTTATGTACCCCTAAGCAGAGCAAAGAAAAATAGACTTTCATTTGAACGTGTTTGTAGAGCATGCACAGAACTCAAGAGTTTACTGGACTCTCAGCAAATGTTTTTTCACCCGATCTTGTTGAAACTTGGCAGCAAAAATGAGTATATGGGTTGCACTTGGCAGCCCAAATTTCGTAATCTTATGTTGAAGAGTTCCTTTGCAGGAACACTTTGAATTTTTAGGTTTAACTTCTTTTTTCCCTATGTGAATACATGCATTTGGAATGCTAAATCAAACACAGTTTGTGATACCTTCTTGAAACTTGGCTCACTCAATTAGTTCTCAGTGCACTCTCTATGCATTGTCCCCCGCTGAAGTATCCCCAAGCAGAGGCAAGGAAAATACGCTTTCTTATGTAAGTGTTTGCAGAGCTTCCACAAAACTCCCAAGTTTACTGGAATTTCAGCGAATATTTTTTCACTTGATCTTGTTGATCCTAGGTAAGAAAGATGAGTATACCAGTTGCATTTGCCTGCCAAAATTTCGTTCTTCTAAGTTGAAGCATGTGCTTTCAGGAAGACATTGCATTTGGGGGGGTTTCTCTTCATTTTAACCTATAGGAATACATTCATTTGGAACTCTAAATCAAACACTGTTTGTGCTAGCTGCTTGAAGCTTGACTCACTCAATTAGTTCCTGGTGTACTCTCTGTGCTTTGTTCCCTGTTGAAGTGGTCCTAAGTGGAGGCGAGGAACATACGCTTTCCTTAGAAAGCATTTACAGAGCTTCAACAGAGCTCCAAGTTAACTGGAATCTCTGCAAATATTTACTCACCTGATCTTGATGACCCTTGTCAGGAAAGATGAGTATACCAGTTGCACTTAGCTACCCAAATGTCGTTCTTCTAGGTTGAAAAGTTCGTTTGCAGGAACACTTTGAATTTTTAGGTTTCACTTCACTTTGCCTTATAGGGACGTATGCATTTGGACTTATAAATCAAACACGGTTTATGCTAGCTGCTTGAAACTGAAACTCACTCAACTAGTTCTCAGTGCGATCTCTATGCTTTGTTTTCTGTTGAAGTAACCCTAAGCAGAGGCCAGGGAAAGAAACTTTCATTGGAAAGCATTTGCAGTGATTGCACAGAACTTTGAGTTTCCTGGAATCTCAGCAAATATTTTTTCACCCTAACTTGTTGTTAACTCGACAGGAAAGATAAGTATACCGGTTGCATTTGGCTGCCCAAATTTAGATCTTCTAGGTTGAATAGTTGGTTTGCAGGAATACTTTGAAATTTTAGGTTTCACTTCATTTTCCCCTATAGGGATACATGCACATGGAACTCTAAATCAAACACGGTTTTTGCTGTGTGCTTGTAACTTGACTCATTCAACTAGTTCTCAGTGCACTCTCTATGCATTGTTCCCTGTTGAAGTAGCCCTAAGCAGAGGCAAGGAAAACACACTTTCTTTGGAAAGTATTCACCGAGCTTCCAAAAAACTCAGAGATTATGGAAACCTCAGCAAATATTTTGTCACCCTATCTTGTTGATACTTGGTAGGAAAAAGGTGTATACCAGTTGCGCTTGGCTGCACAAATTTTGTTCTGCTAGGTTGAAGCATTCCTTTGCAGGATGACTTTGAATATTTAGGTTTTACTACATTTTCCCCTCTAGGGATACATGCTTTTGAAAATCTAAATCAAGCCCGTTTTGTGCCAGCTGCTTGAAACTTGACTCACTGAATGAATTCTCATTGTGCTCTCTACGCTTTGTTACGGGTTTATGTAACCCTAAGCAGAGCAAAGAAAAATAGACTTTCGTTTGAACGTGTTTGTAGAGCATCCACAGAACTCAAGAGTTTACTGGACTCTCAGCAAATGTTTTTTCACCCGATCTTGTTGAAACTTGGCAGCAAAAATGAGTATATGGGTTGCACTTGGCAGCCCAAATTTCGTAATCTTATGTTGAAGAGTTCCTTTGCAGGAACACTTTGAATTTTTAGGTTTAACTTCTTTTTTCCCTATGTGAATACATGCATTTGGAATGCTAAATCAAACACAGTTTGTGATACCTGTTTGAAACTTGGCTCACTCAATTAGTTCTCAGTGCACTCTCTATGCATTGTCCCCCGCTGAAGTATCCCCAAGCAGAGGCAAGGAAAATACGCTTTCTTATGTAAGTGTTTGCAGAGCTTCCACAAAACTCCCAAGTTTACTGGAATTTCAGCGAATATTTTTTCACTTGATCTTGTTGATCCTAGGTAAGAAAGATGAGTATACCAGTTGCATTTGCCTTCCAAAATTTCGTTCTTCTAAGTTGAAGCATGTGCTTTCAGGAAGACATTGCATTTGGGGGGGTTTCTCTTCATTTTAACCTATAGGAATACATGCATTTGGAACTCTAAATCAAACACTGTTTGTGCTAGCTGCTTGAAGCTTGACTCACTCAATTAGTTCCTGGTGTACTCTCTGTGCTTTGTTCCCTGTTGAAGTGGTCCTAAGTGGAGGCGAGGAACATACGCTTTCCTTAGAAAGCATTTACAGAGCTTCAACAGAGCTCCAAGTTAACTGGAATCTCTGCAAATATTTACTCACCTGATCTTGATGACCCTTGTCAGGAAAGATGAGTATACCAGTTGCACTTAGCTACCCAAATGTCGTTCTTCTAGGTTGAAAAGTTCGTTTGCAGGAACACTTTGAATTTTTAGGTTTCACTTCACTTTGCCTTATAGGGACGTATGCATTTGGACTTATAAATCAAACACGGTTTATGCTAGCTGCTTGAAACTGAAACTCACTCAACTAGTTCTCAGTGCGATCTCTATGCTTTGTTTTCTGTTGAAGTAACCCTAAGCAGAGGCCAGGGAAAGAAACTTTCATTGGAAAAAGCATTTGCAGTGATTGCACAGAACTTTGAGTTTCCTGGAATCTCAGCAAATATTTTTTCACCCTAACATGTTGTTAACTCGACAGGAAAGATAAGTATACCGGTTGCATTTGGCTGCCCAAATTTAGATCTTCTAGGTTGAATAGTTCTTTGAATTTTAGGTTTCACTTCATTTTCCCCTATAGGGATACATGCATATGGAACTCTAAATCAAACACGGTTTTTGCTGTGTGCTTGTAACTTGACTCATTCAACTAGTTCTCAGTGCACTCTCTATGCATTGTTCCCTGTTGAAGTAGCCCTAAGCAGAGGCAAGGAAAACACACTTTCTTTGGAAAGTATTCACCGAGCTTCCAAAAAACTCAGAGATTACGGAAACCTCAGCAAATATTTTGTCACCCTATCTTGTTGATACTTGGTAGGAAAAAGGTGTATACCAGTTGCGCTTGGCTGCACACATTTTGTTCTGCTAGGTTGAAGCATTCCTTGGCAGGATGACTTTGAATATTTAGGTTTTACTACATTTTCCCCTCTAGGGATACATGCTTTTGAAAATCTAAATCAAACACGGTTTGTGCTAGCTGCTTGAAACTTGACTCACTGAATGAATTCTCATTGTGCTCTCTACGCTTCGTTACCGGTTTATGTACCCCTAAGCAGAGCAAAGAAAAATAGACTTTCATTTGAACGTGTTTGTAGAGCATCCACAGAACTCAAGAGTTTACTGGACTCTCAGCAAATGTTTTTTCACCGATCTTGTTGAAACTTGGCAGCAAAAATGAGTATATGGGTTGCACTTGGCAGCCCAAATTTCGTAATCTTATGTTGAAGAGTTCCTTTGCAGGAACACTTTGAATTTTTAGGTTTAACTTCTTTTTTCCCTATGTGAATACATGCATTTGGAATGCTAAATCAAACACAGTTTGTGATACCTGTTTGAAACTTGGCTCACTCAATTAGTTCTCAGTGCACTCTCTATGCATTGTCCCCCGCTGAAGTATCCCCAAGCAGAGGCAAGGAAAATACGCTTTCTTATGTAAGTGTTTGCAGAGCTTCCACAAAACTCCAAAGTTTACTGGAATTTCAGCGAATATTTTTTCACTTGATCTTGTTGATCCTAGGTAAGAAAGATGAGTATACCAGTTGCATTTGCCTGCCAAAATTTCGTTCTTCTAAGTTGAAGCATGTGCTTTCAGGAAGACATTGCATTTGGGGGGGTTTCTCTTCATTTTAACCTATAGGAATACATGCATTTGGAACTCTAAATCAAACACTGTTTGTGCTAGCTGCTTGAAGCTTGACTCACTCAATTAGTTCCTGGTGTACTCTCTGTGCTTTGTTCCCTGTTGAAGTGGTCCTAAGTGGAGGCGAGGAACATACGCTTTCCTTAGAAAGCATTTACAGAGCTTCAACAGAGCTCCAAGTTAACTGGAATCTCTGCAAATATTTACTCACCTGATCTTGATGACACTTGTCAGGAAAGATGAGTATACCAGTTGCACTTAGCTACCCAAATGTCGTTCTTCTAGGTTGAAATGTGCGTTTGCAGGAACACTTTGAATTTTTAGGTTTCACTTCCCTTTTCCTTATAGGCACTTATGCATTTGGACTTATAAATCAAACACGGTTTATGCTAGCCGCTTGAAACTGAAACTCACTCAAATAGTTCTCAGTGCGATCTCTATGCTTTGTTTTCTGTTGAAGTAACCCTAAGCAGAGGCCAGGGAAAGAGACGTTCATTGGAAAGCATTTGCAGTGATTGCACAGAACTTTGAGTTTCCTGGAATCTCAGCAAATATTTTTTCACCCTAACTTGTTGTTAACTCGACAGGAAAGATAAGTATACCGGTTGCATTTGGCTGCCCAAATTTAGATCTTCTAGGTTGAATAGTTGGTTTGCAGGAATACTTTGAAATTTTAGGTTTCACTTCATTTTCCCCTATAGGGATACATGCACATGGAACTCTAAATCAAACACGGTTTTTGCTGTGTGCTTGTAACTTGACTCATTCAACTAGTTCTCAGTGCACTCTCTATGCATTGTTCCCTGTTGAAGTAGCCCTAAGCAGAGGCAAGGAAAACACACTTTCTTTGGAAAGTATTCACCGAGCTTCCAAAAAACTCAGAGATTACGGAAACCTCAGCAAATATTTTGTCACCCTAACTTGTTGATACTTGGTAGGAAAAAGGTGTATACCAGTTGCGCTTGGCTGCACAAATTTTGTTCTGCTAGGTTGAAGCATTCCTTTGCATGATGACTTTGAATATTTAGGTTTTACTACATTTTCCCCTCTAGGGATACATGCTTTGAAAATCTAAATCAAACACGGTTTGTGCTGGCTGCTTGTAACTTGACTCACTGAATGAATTCTCATTGTGCTCTCTATGCTTCATTACCGGTTTATGTACCCCTAAGCCGAGCAAAGAAAAATAGACTTTCATTTGAACGTGTTTGTAGAGCATCCACAGAACTCAAGAGTTTACTGGACTCTCAGCCAATGTTTTTTCACCCGATCTTGTTGAAACTTGGCAGCAAAAATGAGTATATGGATTGCGCTTGGCAGCCCAAATTTCGTAATCTTATGTTGAAGAGTTCCTTTGCAGGAACACTTTGAATTTTTAGGTTTAACTTCTTTTTTCCCTATGTGAATACATGCATTTGGAATGCTAAATCAAACACAGTTTGTGATACCTGTTTGAAACTTGGCTCACTCAATTAGTTCTCAGTGCACTCTCTATGCATTGTCCCCCGCTGAAGTATCCCCAAGCAGAGGCAATGAAAATACGCTTTCTTATGTAAGTGTTTGCAGAGCTTCCACAAAACTCCCAAGTTTACTGGAATTTCAGCGAATATTTTTTCACTTGATCTTGTTGATCCTAGGTAAGAAAGATGAGTATACCAGTTGCATTTGCCTGCCAAAATTTCGTTCTTCTAAGTTGAAGCATGTGCTTTCAGGAAGACATTGCATTTGGGGGGGTTTCTCTTCATTTTAACCTATAGGAATACATGCATTTGGAACTCTAAATCAAACACTGTTTGTGCTAGCTGCTTGAAGCTTGACTCACTCAATTAGTTCCTGGTGTACTCTCTGTGCTTTGTTCCCTGTTGAAGTGGTCCTAAGTGGAGGCGAGGAACATACGCTTTCCTTAGAAAGCATTTACAGAGCTTCAACAGAGCTCCAAGTTAACTGGAATCTCTGCAAATATTTACTCACCTGATCTTGATGACCCTTGTCAGGAAAGATGAGTATTCCAGTTGCACTTAGCTACCCAAATGTCGTTCTTCTAGGTTGAAAAGTTCGTTTGCAGGAACACTTTGAATTTTTAGGTTTCACTTCACTTTTCCTTATAGGGACGTATGCATTTGGACTTATAAATCAAACACGGTTTATGCTAGCTGCTTGAAACTGAAACTCACTCAACTAGTTCTCAGTGCGATCTCTATGCTTTGTTTTCTGTTGAAGTAACCCTAAGCAGAGGCCAGGGAAAGAAACTTTCATTGGAAAAAGCATTTGCAGTGATTGCACAGAACTTTGAGTTTCCTGGAATCTCAGCAAATATTTTTTCACCCTAACTTGTTGTTAACTCGACAGGAAAGATAAGTATACCGGTTGCATTTGGCTGCCCAAATTTAGATGTTCTAGGTTGAATAGTTGGTTTGCAGGAATACTTTGAAATTTTAGGTTTCACTTCATTTTCCCCTATAGGGATACATGCACATGGAACTCTAAATCAAACACGGTTTTTGCTGTGTGCTTGTAACTTGACTCATTCAACTAGTTCTCAGTGCACTCTCTATGCGTTGTTCCCTGTTGAAGTAGCCCTAAGCAGAGGCAAGGAAAACACACTTTCTTTGGAAAGTATTCACCGAGCTTCCAAAAAACTCAGAGATTACGGAAACCTCAGCCAATATTTTGTCACCCTATCTTGTTGATACTTGGTAGGAAAAAGGTGTATACCAGTTGCGCTTGGCTGCACAAATTTTGTTCTGCTAGGTTGAAGCATTCCTTTGCAGGATGACTTTGAATATTTAGGTTTTACTACATTTTCCCCTCTAGGGATACATGCTTTTGAAAATCTAAATCAAACACGGTTTGTGCTAGCTGCTTGAAACTTGACTCACTGAATGAATTCTCATTGTGCTCTCTACGCTTCGTTACCGGTTTATGTACCCCTAAGCAGAGCAAAGAAAAATAGACTTTCGTTTGAACGTGTTTGTAGAGCATCCACAGAACTCAGGAGTTTACTGGACTCTCAGCCAATGTTTTTTCACCCGATCTTGTTGAAACTTGGCAGCAAAAATGAGTATATGGGTTGCACTTGGCAGCCCAAATTTCGTAATCTTATGTTGAAGAGTTCCTTTGCAGGAACACTTTGAATTTTTAGGTTTAACTTCTTTTTTCCCTATGTGAATACATGCATTTGGAATGCTAAATCAAACACAGTTTGTGATACCTGTTTGAAACTTGGCTCACTCAATTAGTTCTCAGTGCACTCTCTATGCATTGTCCCCCGCTGAAGTATCCCCAAGCAGAGGCAAGGAAAATACGCTTTCTTATGTAAGTGTTTGCAGAGCTTCCACAAAACTCCCAAGTTGACTGGAATTTCAGCGAATATTTTTTCACTTGATCTTGTTGATCCTAGGTAAGAAAGATGAGTATACCAGTTGCATTTGCCTGCCAAAATTTCGTTCTTCTAAGTTGAAGCATGTGCTTTCAGGAAGACATTGCATTTGGGGGGGTTTCTCTTCATTTTAACCTATAGGAATACATGCATTTGGAACTCTAAATCAAACACTGTTTGTGCTAGCTGCTTGAAGCTTGACTCACTCAATTAGTTCCTGGTGTACTCTCTGTGCTTTGTTCCCTGTTGAAGTGGTCCTAAGTGGAGGCGAGGAACATACGCTTTCCTTAGAAAGCATTTACAGAGCTTCAACAGAGCTCCAAGTTAACTGGAATCTCTGCAAATATTTACTCACCTGATCTTGATGACCCTTGTCAGGAAAGATGAGTATTCCAGTTGCACTTAGCTACCCAAATGTCGTTCTTCTAGGTTGAAAAGTTCGTTTGCAGGAACACTTTGAATTTTTAGGTTTCACTTCACTTTTCCTTATAGGGACGTATGCATTTGGACTTATAAATCAAACACGGTTTATGCTAGCTGCTTGAAACTGAAACTCACTCAACTAGTTCTCAGTGCGATCTCTATGCTTTGTTTTCTGTTGAAGTAACCCTAAGCAGAGGCCAGGGAAAGAAACTTTCATTGGAAAAAGCATTTGCACTGATTGCACAGAACTTTGAGTTTCCTGGAATCTCAGCAAATATTTTTTCACCCTAACTTGTTGTTAACTCGACAGGAAAGATAAGTATACCGGTTGCATTTGGCTGCCCAAATTTAGATGTTCTAGGTTGAATAGTTGGTTTGCAGGAATACTTTGAAATTTTAGGTTTCACTTCATTTTCCCCTATAGGGATACATGCACATGGAACTCTAAATCAAACACGGTTTTTGCTGTGTGCTTGTAACTTGACTCATTCAACTAGTTCTCAGTGCACTCTCTATGCGTTGTTCCCTGTTGAAGTAGCCCTAAGCAGAGGCAAGGAAAACACACTTTCTTTGGAAAGTATTCACCGAGCTTCCAAAAAACTCAGAGATTACGGAAACCTCAGCCAATATTTTGTCACCCTATCTTGTTGATACTTGGTAGGAAAAAGGTGTATACCAGTTGCGCTTGGCTGCACAAATTTTGTTCTGCTAGGTTGAAGCATTCCTTTGCAGGATGACTTTGAATATTTAGGTTTTACTACATTTTCCCCTCTAGGGATACATGCTTTTGAAAATCTAAATCAAACACGGTTTGTGCTAGCTGCTTGAAACTTGACTCACTGAATGAATTCTCATTGTGCTCTCTACGCTTCGTTACCGGTTTATGTACCCCTAAGCAGAGCAAAGAAAAATAGACTTTCGTTTGAACGTGTTTGTAGAGCATCCACAGAACTCAGGAGTTTACTGGACTCTCAGCCAATGTTTTTTCACCCGATCTTGTTGAAACTTGGCAGCAAAAATGAGTATATGGGTTGCACTTGGCAGCCCAAATTTCGTAATCTTATGTTGAAGAGTTCCTTTGCAGGAACACTTTGAATTTTTAGGTTTAACTTCTTTTTTCCCTATGTGAATACATGCATTTGGAATGCTAAATCAAACACAGTTTGTGATACCTGTTTGAAACTTGGCTCACTCAATTAGTTCTCAGTGCACTCTCTATGCATTGTCCCCCGCTGAAGTATCCCCAAGCAGAGGCAAGGAAAATACGCTTTCTTATGTAAGTGTTTGCAGAGCTTCCACAAAACTCCCAAGTTTACTGGAATTTCAGCGAATATTTTTTCACTTGATCTTGTTGATCCTAGGTAAGAAAGATGAGTATACCAGTTGCATTTGCCTGCCAAAATTTCGTTCTTCTAAGTTGAAGCATGTGCTTTCAGGAAGACATTGCATTTGGGTGGGTTTCTCTTCATTTTAACCTATAGGAATACATGCATTTGGAACTCTAAATCAAACACTGTTTGTGCTAGCTGCTTGAAGCTTGACTCACTCAATTAGTTCCTGGTGTACTCTCTGTGCTTTGTTCCCTGTTGAAGTGGTCCTAAGTGGAGGCGAGGAACATACGCTTTCCTTAGAAAGCATTTACAGAGCTTCAACAGAGCTCCAAGTTAACTGGAATCTCTGCAAATATTTACTCACCTGATCTTGATGACCCTTGTCAGGAAAGATGAGTATACCAGTTGCACTTAGCTACCCAAATGTCGTTCTTCTAGGTTGAAAAGTTCGTTTGCAGGAACACTTTGAATTTTTAGGTTTCACTTCACTTTTCCTTATAGGGACGTATGCATTTGGACTTATAAATCAAACACGGTTTATGCTAGCTGCTTGAAACTGAAACTCACTCAACTAGTTCTCAGTGCGATCTCTATGCTTTGTTTTCTGTTGAAGTAACCCTAAGCAGAGGCCAGGGAAAGAAACTTTCATTGGAAAAAGCATTTGCAGTGATTGCACAGAACTTTGAGTTTCCTGGAATCTCAGCAAATATTTTTTCACCCTAACTTGTTGTTAACTTGACAGGAAAGATAAGTATACCGGTTGCATTTGGCTGCCCACATTTAGATCTTCTAGGTTTAATAGTTGGTTTGCAGGAATACTTTGAAATTTTAGGTTTCACTTCATTTTCCCCTATAGGGATACATGCACATGGAACTCTAAATCAAACACGGTTTTTGCTGTGTGCTTGTAACTTGACTCATTCAACTAGTTCTCAGTGCACTCTCTATGCATTGTTCCCTGTTGAAGTAGCCCTAAGCAGAGGCAAGGAAAACACACTTTCTTTGGAAAGTATTCACCGAGCTTCCAAAAAACTCAGAGATTACGGAAACCTCAGCCAATATTTTGTCACCCTATCTTGTTGATACTTGGTAGGAAAAAGGTGTATACCAGTTGCTCTTGGCTGCACAAATTTTGTTCTGCTAGGTTGAAGCATTCCTTTGCAGGATGACTTTGAATATTTAGGTTTTACTACATTTTCCCCTCTAGGGATACATGCTTTTGAAAATCTAAATCAAACACGGTTTGTGCTAGCTGCTTGAAACTTGACTCACTGAATGAATTCTCATTGTGCTCTCTACGCTTCGTTACCGGTTTATGTACCCCTAAGCAGAGCAAAGAAAAATAGACTTTCGTTTGAACGTGTTTGTAGAGCATCCACAGAACTCAGGAGTTTACTGGACTCTCAGCCAATGTTTTTTCACCCGATCTTGTTGAAACTTGGCAGCAAAAATGAGTATATGGGTTGCACTTGGCAGCCCAAATTTCGTAATCTTATGTTGAAGAGTTCCTTTGCAGGAACACTTTGAATTTTTAGGTTTAACTTCTTTTTTCCCTATGTGAATACATGCATTTGGAATGCTAAATCAAACACAGTTTGTGATACCTGTTTGAAACTTGGCTCACTCAATTAGTTCTCAGTGCACTCTCTATGCATTGTCCCCCGCTGAAGTATCCCCAAGCAGAGGCAAGGAAAATACGCTTTCTTATGTAAGTGTTTGCAGAGCTTCCACAAAACTCCCAAGTTTACTGGAATTTCAGCGAATATTTTTTCACTTGATCTTGTTGATCCTAGGTAAGAAAGATGAGTATACCAGTTGCATTTGCCTGCCAAAATTTCGTTCTTCTAAGTTGAAGCATGTGCTTTCAGGAAGACATTGCATTTGGGGGGGTTTCTCTTCATTTTAACCTATAGGAATACATGCATTTGGAACTCTAAATCAAACACTGTTTGTGCTAGCTGCTTGAAGCTTGACTCACTCAATTAGTTCCTGGTGTACTCTCTGTGCTTTGTTCCCTGTTGAAGTGGTCCTAAGTGGAGGCGAGGAACATACGCTTTCCTTAGAAAGCATTTACAGAGCTTCAACAGAGCTCCAAGTTAACTGGAATCTCTGCAAATATTTACTCACCTGATCTTGATGACCCTTGTCAGGAAAGATGAGTATACCAGTTGCACTTAGCTACCCAAATGTCGTTCTTCTAGGTTGAAAAGTTCGTTTGCAGGAACACTTTGAATTTTTAGGTTTCACTTCACTTTTCCTTATAGGGACGTATGCATTTGGACTTATAAATCAAACACGGTTTATGCTAGCTGCTTGAAACTGAAACTCACTCAACTATTTCTCAGTGCGATCTCTATGCTTTGTTTTCTGTTGAAGTAACCCTAAGCAGAGGCCAGGGAAAGAAACTTTCATTGGAAAGCATTTGCAGTGATTGCACAGAACTTTGAGTTTCCTGGAATCACAGCAAATATTTTTTCACCCTAACTTGTTGTTAACTCGACAGGAAAGATAAGTATACCGGTTGCATTTGGCTGCCCAAATTTAGATCTTCTAGGTTGAATAGTTGGTTTGCAGGAATACTTTGAAATTTTAGGTTTCACTTCATTTTCCCCTATAGGGATACATGCACATGGAACTCTAAATCAAACACGGTTTTTGCTGTGTGCTTGTAACTTGACTCATTCAACTAGTTCTCAGTGCACTCTCTATGCATTGTTCCCTGTTGAAGTAGCCCTAAGCAGAGGCAAGGAAAACACACTTTCTTTGGAAAGTATTCACCGAGCTTCCAAAAAACTCAGAGATTACGGAAACCTCAGCCAATATTTTGTCACCCTATCTTGTTGATACTTGGTAGGAAAAAGGTGTATACCAGTTGCTCTTGGCTGCACAAATTTTGTTCTGCTAGGTTGAAGCATTCCTTTGCAGGATGACTTTGAATATTTAGGTTTTACTACATTTTCCCCTCTAGGGATACATGCTTTTGAAAATCTAAATCAAACACGGTTTGTGCTAGCTGCTTGAAACTTGACTCACTGAATGAATTCTCATTGTGCTCTCTACGCTTCGTTACCGGTTTATGTACCCCTAAGCAGAGCAAAGAAAAATAGACTTTCGTTTGAACGTGTTTGTAGAGCATCCACAGAACTCAGGAGTTTACTGGACTCTCAGCCAATGTTTTTTCACCCGATCTTGTTGAAACTTGGCAGCAAAAATGAGTATATGGGTTGCACTTGGCAGCCCAAATTTCGTAATCTTATGTTGAAGAGTTCCTTTGCAGGAACACTTTGAATTTTTAGGTTTAACTTCTTTTTTCCCTATGTGAATACATGCATTTGGAATGCTAAATCAAACACAGTTTGTGATACCTGTTTGAAACTTGGCTCACTCAATTAGTTCTCAGTGCACTCTCTATGCATTGTCCCCCGCTGAAGTATCCCCAAGCAGAGGCAAGGAAAATACGCTTTCTTATGTAAGTGTTTGCAGAGCTTCCACAAAACTCCCAAGTTTACTGGAATTTCAGCGAATATTTTTTCACTTGATCTTGTTGATCCTAGGTAAGAAAGATGAGTATACCAGTTGCATTTGCCTGCCAAAATTTCGTTCTTCTAAGTTGAAGCATGTGCTTTCAGGAAGACATTGCATTTGGGGGGTTTCTCTTCATTTTAACCTATAGGAATACATGCATTTGGAACTCTAAATCAAACACTGTTTGTGCTAGCTGCTTGAAGCTTGACTCACTCAATTAGTTCCTGGTGTACTCTCTGTGCTTTGTTCCCTGTTGAAGTGGTCCTAAGTGGAGGCGAGGAACATACGCTTTCCTTAGAAAGCATTTACAGAGCTTCAACAGAGCTCCAAGTTAACTGGAATCTCTGCAAATATTTACTCACCTGATCTTGATGACCCTTGTCAGGAAAGATGAGTATACCAGTTGCACTTAGCTACCCAAATGTCGTTCTTCTAGGTTGAAAAGTTCGTTTGCAGGAACACTTTGAATTTTTAGGTTTCACTTCACTTTTCCTTATAGGGACGTATGCATTTGGACTTATAAATCAAACACGGTTTATGCTAGCTGCTTGAAACTGAAACTCACTCAACTAGTTCTCAGTGCGATCTCTAGGCTTTGTTTTCTGTTGAAGTAACCCTAAGCAGAGGCCAGGGAAAGAAACTTTCATTGGAAAGCATTTGCAGTGATTGCACAGAACTTTGAGTTTCCTGGAATCACAGCAAATATTTTTTCACCCTAACTTGTTGTTAACTCGACAGGAAAGATAAGTATACCGGTTGCATTTGGCTGCCCAAATTTAGATCTTCTAGGTTGAATAGTTGGTTTGCAGGAATACTTTGAAATTTTAGGTTTCACTTCATTTTCCCCTATAGGGATACATGCACATGGAACTCTAAATCAAACACGGTTTTTGCTGTGTGCTTGTAACTTGACTCATTCAACTAGTTCTCAGTGCACTCTCTATGCATTGTTCCCTGTTGAAGTAGCCCTAAGCAGAGGCAAGGAAAACACACTTTCTTTGGAAAGTATTCACCGAGCTCCCAAAAAACTCAGAGATTACGGAAACTTCAACAAATATTTTGTCACCCTATCTTGTTGATACTTGGTAGGAAAAAGGTGTATACCAGTTGCGCTTGGCTGCACAAATTTTTTTCTGCTAGGTTGAAGCATTCCTTTGCAGGATGACTTTGAATATTTAGGTTTTACTACATTTTCCCCTCTAGGGATACATGCTTTTGAAAATCTAAATCAAACACGGTTTGTGCTAGCTGCTTGAAACTTGACTCACTGAATGAATTCTCATTGTGCTCTCTACGCTTCGTTACCGGTTTATGTACCCCTAAGCAGAGCAAAGAAAAATAGTGTTTCATTTGAACGTGTTTGTAGAGCATCCACAGAACTCAGGAGTTTACTGGACTCTCAGCCAATGTTTTTTCACCCGATCTTGTTGAAACTTGGCAGCAAAAATGAGTATATGGGTTGCACTTGGCAGCCCAAATTTCGTAATCTTATGTTGAAGAGTTCCTTTGCAGGAACACTTTGAATTTTTAGGTTTAACTTCTTTTTTCCCTATGTGAATACATGCATTTGGAATGCTAAATCAAACACAGTTTGTGATACCTGTTTGAAACTTGGCTCACTCAATTAGTTCTCAGTGCACTCTCTATGCATTGTCCCCCGCTGAAGTATCCCCAAGCAGAGGCAAGGAAAATACGCTTTCTTATGTAAGTGTTTGCAGAGCTTCCACAAAACTCCCAAGTTTACTGGAATTTCAGCGAATATTTTTTCACTTGATCTTGTTGATCCTAGGTAAGAAAGATGAGTATACCAGTTGCATTTGCCTGCCAAAATTTCGTTCTTCTAAGTTGAAGCATGTGCTTTCAGGAAGACATTGCATTTGGGGGGTTTCTCTTCATTTTAACCTATAGGAATACATGCATTTGGAACTCTAAATCAAACACTGTTTGTGCTAGCTGCTTGAAGCTTGACTCACTCAATTAGTTCCTGGTGTACTCTCTGTGCTTTGTTCCCTGTTGAAGTGGTCCTAAGTGGAGGCGAGGAACATACGCTTTCCTTAGAAAGCATTTACAGAGCTTCAACAGAGCTCCAAGTTAACTGGAATCTCTGCAAATATTTACTCACCTGATCTTGATGACCCTTGTCAGGAAAGATGAGTATACCAGTTGCACTTAGCTACCCAAATGTCGTTCTTCTAGGTTGAAAAGTTCGTTTGCAGGAACACTTTGAATTTTTAGGTTTCACTTCACTTTTCCTTATAGGGACGTATGCATTTGGACTTATAAATCAAACACGGTTTATGCTAGCTGCTTGAAACTGAAACTCACTCAACTATTTCTCAGTGCGATCTCTATGCTTTGTTTTCTGTTGAAGTAACCCTAAGCAGAGGCCAGGGAAAGAAACTTTCATTGGAAAGCATTTGCAGTGATTGCACAGAACTTTGAGTTTCCTGGAATCACAGCAAATATTTTTTCACCCTAACTTGTTGTTAACTCGACAGGAAAGATAAGTATACCGGTTGCATTTGGCTGCCCAAATTTAGATCTTCTAGGTTGAATAGTTGGTTTGCAGGAATACTTTGAAATTTTAGGTTTCACTTCATTTTCCCCTATAGGGATACATGCACATGGAACTCTAAATCAAACACGGTTTTTGCTGTGTGCTTGTAACTTGACTCATTCAACTAGTTCTCAGTGCACTCTCTATGCATTGTTCCCTGTTGAAGTAGCCCTAAGCAGAGGCAAGGAAAACACACTTTCTTTGGAAAGTATTCACCGAGCTTCCAAAAAACTCAGAGATTACGGAAACCTCAGCCAATATTTTGTCACCCTATCTTGTTGATACTTGGTAGGAAAAAGGTGTATACCAGTTGCTCTTGGCTGCACAAATTTTGTTCTGCTAGGTTGAAGCATTCCTTTGCAGGATGACTTTGAATATTTAGGTTTTACTACATTTTCCCCTCTAGGGATACATGCTTTTGAAAATCTAAATCAAACACGGTTTGTGCTAGCTGCTTGAAACTTGACTCACTGAATGAATTCTCATTGTGCTCTCTACGCTTCGTTACCGGTTTATGTACCCCTAAGCAGAGCAAAGAAAAATAGACTTTCGTTTGAACGTGTTTGTAGAGCATCCACAGAACTCAGGAGTTTACTGGACTCTCAGCCAATGTTTTTTCACCCGATCTTGTTGAAACTTGGCAGCAAAAATGAGTATATGGGTTGCACTTGGCAGCCCAAATTTCGTAATCTTATGTTGAAGAGTTCCTTTGCAGGAACACTTTGAATTTTTAGGTTTAACTTCTTTTTTCCCTATGTGAATACATGCATTTGGAATGCTAAATCAAACACAGTTTGTGATACCTGTTTGAAACTTGGCTCACTCAATTAGTTCTCAGTGCACTCTCTATGCATTGTCCCCCGCTGAAGTATCCCCAAGCAGAGGCAAGGAAAATACGCTTTCTTATGTAAGTGTTTGCAGAGCTTCCACAAAACTCCCAAGTTTACTGGAATTTCAGCGAATATTTTTTCACTTGATCTTGTTGATCCTAGGTAAGAAAGATGAGTATACCAGTTGCATTTGCCTGCCAAAATTTCGTTCTTCTAAGTTGAAGCATGTGCTTTCAGGAAGACATTGCATTTGGGGGGGTTTCTCTTCATTTTAACCTATAGGAATACATGCATTTGGAACTCTAAATCAAACACTGTTTGTGCTAGCTGCTTGAAGCTTGACTCACTCAATTAGTTCCTGGTGTACTCTCTGTGCTTTGTTCCCTGTTGAAGTGGTCCTAAGTGGAGGCGAGGAACATACGCTTTCCTTAGAAAGCATTTACAGAGCTTCAACAGAGCTCCAAGTTAACTGGAATCTCTGCAAATATTTACTCACCTGATCTTGATGACCCTTGTCAGGAAAGATGAGTATACCAGTTGCACTTAGCTACCCAAATGTCGTTCTTCTAGGTTGAAAAGTTCGTTTGCAGGAACACTTTGAATTTTTAGGTTTCACTTCACTTTTCCTTATAGGGACGTATGCATTTGGACTTATAAATCAAACACGGTTTATGCTAGCTGCTTGAAACTGAAACTCACTCAACTAGTTCTCAGTGCGATCTCTAGGCTTTGTTTTCTGTTGAAGTAACCCTAAGCAGAGGCCAGGGAAAGAAACTTTCATTGGAAAGCATTTGCAGTGATTGCACAGAACTTTGAGTTTCCTGGAATCACAGCAAATATTTTTTCACCCTAACTTGTTGTTAACTCGACAGGAAAGATAAGTATACCGGTTGCATTTGGCTGCCCAAATTTAGATCTTCTAGGTTGAATAGTTGGTTTGCAGGAATACTTTGAAATTTTAGGTTTCACTTCATTTTCCCCTATAGGGATACATGCACATGGAACTCTAAATCAAACACGGTTTTTGCTGTGTGCTTGTAACTTGACTCATTCAACTAGTTCTCAGTGCACTCTCTATGCATTGTTCCCTGTTGAAGTAGCCCTAAGCAGAGGCAAGGAAAACACACTTTCTTTGGAAAGTATTCACCGAGCTCCCAAAAAACTCAGAGATTACGGAAACTTCAACAAATATTTTGTCACCCTATCTTGTTGATACTTGGTAGGAAAAAGGTGTATACCAGTTGCGCTTGGCTGCACAAATTTTTTTCTGCTAGGTTGAAGCATTCCTTTGCAGGATGACTTTGAATATTTAGGTTTTACTACATTTTCCCCTCTAGGGATACATGCTTTTGAAAATCTAAATCAAACACGGTTTGTGCTAGCTGCTTGAAACTTGACTCACTGAATGAATTCTCATTGTGCTCTCTACGCTTCGTTACCGGTTTATGTACCCCTAAGCAGAGCAAAGAAAAATAGTGTTTCATTTGAACGTGTTTGTAGAGCATCCACAGAACTCAAGAGTTTACTGGACTCTCAGCCAATGTTTTTTCACCCGATCTTGTTGAAACTTGGCAGCAAAAATGAGTATATGGGTTGCACTTGGCAGCCCAAATTTCGTAATCTTATGTTGAAGAGTTCCTTTGCAGGAACACTTTGAATTTTTAGGTTTAACTTCTTTTTTCCCTATGTGAATACATGCATTTGGAATGCTAAATCAAACACAGTTTGTGATACCTGTTTGAAACTTGGCTCACTCAATTAGTTCTCAGTGCACTCTGTATGCATTTTCCCCCGCTGAAGTATCCCCAAGCAGAGGCAAGGAAAATACGCTTTCTTATGTAAGTGTTTGCAGAGCTTCCACAAAACTCCCAAGTTTACTGGAATTTCAGCGAATATTTTTTCACTTGATCTTGTTGATCCTAGGTAAGAAAGATGAGTATACCAGTTGCATTTGCCTGCCAAAATTTCGTTCTTCTAAGTTGAAGCATGTGCTTTCAGGAAGACATTGCATTTGGGGGGGTTTCTCTTCATTTTAACCTATAGGAATACATGCATTTGGAACTCTAAATCAAACACTGTTTGTGCTAGCTGCTTGAAGCTTGACTCACTCAATTAGTTCCTGGTGTACTCTCTGTGCTTTGTTCCCTGTTGAAGTGGTCCTAAGTGGAGGCGAGGAACATACGCTTTCCTTAGAAAGCATTTACAGAGCTTCAACAGAGCTCCAAGTTAACTGGAATCTCTGCAAATATTTACTCACCTGATCTTGATGACCCTTGTCAGGAAAGATGAGTATACCAGTTGCACTTCGCTACGCAAATGTCGTTCTTCTAGGTTGAAAAGTTCGTTTGCAGGAACACTTTGAATTTTTAGGTTTCACTTCACTTTGCCTTATAGGGACGTATGCATTTGGACTTATAAATCAAACACGGTTTATGCTAGCTGCTTGAAACTGAAACTCACTCAACTAGTTCTCAGTGCGATCTCTATGCTTTGTTTTCTGTTGAAGTAACCCTAAGCAGAGGCCATGGAAAGAAACTTTCATTGGAAAAAGCATTTGCAGTGATTGCACAGAACTTTGAGTTTCCTGGAATCTCAGCAAATATTTTTTCACCCTAACTTGTTGTTAACTCGACAGGAAAGATAAGTAGACCGGTTGCATTTGGCTGCCCAAATTTAGATCTTCTAGGTTGAATAGTTGGTTTGCAGGAATACTTTGAAATTTTAGGTTTCACTTCATTTTCCCCTATAGGGATACATGCACATGGAACTCTAAATCAAACACGGTTTTTGCTGTGTGCTTGTAACTTGACTCATTCAACTAGTTCTCAGTGCACTCTCTATGCATTGTTCCCTGTTGAAGTAGCCCTAAGCAGAGGCAAGGAAAACACACTTTCTTTGGAAAGTATTCACCGAGCTTCCAAAAAACTCAGAGATTACGGAAACCTCAGCCAATATTTTGTCACCCTATCTTGTTGATACTTGGTAGGAAAAAGGTGTATACCAGTTGCTCTTGGCTGCACAAATTTTGTTCTGCTAGGTTGAAGCATTCCTTTGCAGGATGACTTTGAATATTTAGGTTTTACTACATTTTCCCCTCTAGGGATACATGCTTTTGAAAATCTAAATCAAACACGGTTTGTGCTAGCTGCTTGAAACTTGACTCACTGAATGAATTCTCATTGTGCTCTCTACGCTTCGTTACCGGTTTATGTACCCCTAAGCAGAGCAAAGAAAAATAGACTTTCGTTTGAACGTGTTTGTAGAGCATCCACAGAACTCAGGAGTTTACTGGACTCTCAGCCAATGTTTTTTCACCCGATCTTGTTGAAACTTGGCAGCAAAAATGAGTATATGGGTTGCACTTGGCAGCCCAAATTTCGTAATCTTATGTTGAAGAGTTCCTTTGCAGGAACACTTTGAATTTTTAGGTTTAACTTCTTTTTTCCCTATGTGAATACATGCATTTGGAATGCTAAATCAAACACAGTTTGTGATACCTGTTTGAAACTTGGCTCACTCAATTAGTTCTCAGTGCACTCTCTATGCATTGTCCCCCGCTGAAGTATCCCCAAGCAGAGGCAAGGAAAATACGCTTTCTTATGTAAGTGTTTGCAGAGCTTCCACAAAACTCCCAAGTTTACTGGAATTTCAGCGAATATTTTTTCACTTGATCTTGTTGATCCTAGGTAAGAAAGATGAGTATACCAGTTGCATTTGCCTGCCAAAATTTCGTTCTTCTAAGTTGAAGCATGTGCTTTCAGGAAGACATTGCATTTGGGGGGGTTTCTCTTCATTTTAACCTATAGGAATACATGCATTTGGAACTCTAAATCAAACACTGTTTGTGCTAGCTGCTTGAAGCTTGACTCACTCAATTAGTTCCTGGTGTACTCTCTGTGCTTTGTTCCCTGTTGAAGTGGTCCTAAGTGGAGGCGAGGAACATACGCTTTCCTTAGAAAGCATTTACAGAGCTTCAACAGAGCTCCAAGTTAACTGGAATCTCTGCAAATATTTACTCACCTGATCTTGATGACCCTTGTCAGGAAAGATGAGTATACCAGTTGCACTTAGCTACCCAAATGTCGTTCTTCTAGGTTGAAAAGTTCGTTTGCAGGAACACTTTGAATTTTTAGGTTTCACTTCACTTTTCCTTATAGGGACGTATGCATTTGGACTTATAAATCAAACACGGTTTATGCTAGCTGCTTGAAACTGAAACTCACTCAACTAGTTCTCAGTGCGATCTCTAGGCTTTGTTTTCTGTTGAAGTAACCCTAAGCAGAGGCCAGGGAAAGAAACTTTCATTGGAAAGCATTTGCAGTGATTGCACAGAACTTTGAGTTTCCTGGAATCACAGCAAATATTTTTTCACCCTAACTTGTTGTTAACTCGACAGGAAAGATAAGTATACCGGTTGCATTTGGCTGCCCAAATTTAGATCTTCTAGGTTGAATAGTTGGTTTGCAGGAATACTTTGAAATTTTAGGTTTCACTTCATTTTCCCCTATAGGGATACATGCACATGGAACTCTAAATCAAACACGGTTTTTGCTGTGTGCTTGTAACTTGACTCATTCAACTAGTTCTCAGTGCACTCTCTATGCATTGTTCCCTGTTGAAGTAGCCCTAAGCAGAGGCAAGGAAAACACACTTTCTTTGGAAAGTATTCACCGAGCTTCCAAAAAACTCAGAGATTACGGAAACCTCAGCCAATATTTTGTCACCCTATCTTGTTGATACTTGGTAGGAAAAAGGTGTATACCAGTTGCGCTTGGCTGCACAAATTTTGTTCTGCTAGGTTGAAGCATTCCTTTGCAGGATGACTTTGAATATTTAGGTTTTACTACATTTTCCCCTCTAGGGATACATGCTTTTGAAAATCTAAATCAAACACGGTTTGTGCTAGCTGCTTGAAACTTGACTCACTGAATGAATTCTCATTGTGCTCTCTACGCTTCGTTACCGGTTTATGTACCCCTAAGCAGAGCAAAGAAAAATAGACTTTCGTTTGAACGTGTTTGTAGAGCATCCACAGAACTCAAGAGTTTACTGGACTCTCAGCCAATGTTTTTTCACCCGATCTTGTTGAAACTTGGCAGCAAAAATGAGTATATGGGTTGCACTTGGCAGCCCAAATTTCGTAATCTTTTGTTGAAGAGTTCCTTTGCAGGAACACTTTGAATTTTTAGGTTTAACTTCTTTTTTCCCTATGTGAATACATGCATTTGGAATGCTAAATCAAACACAGTTTGTGATACCTGTTTGAAACTTGGCTCACTCAATTAGTTCTCAGTGCACTCTCTATGCATTGTCCCCCGCTGAAGTATCCCCAAGCAGAGGCAAGGAAAATACGCTTTCTTATGTAAGTGTTTGCAGAGCTTCCACAAAACTCCCAAGTTTACTGGAATTTCAGCGAATATTTTTTCACTTGATCTTGTTGATCCTAGGTAAGAAAGATGAGTATACCAGTTGCATTTGCCTGCCAAAATTTCGTTCTTCTAAGTTGAAGCATGTGCTTTCAGGAAGACATTGCATTTGGGGGGGTTTCTCTTCATTTTAACCTATAGGAATACATGCATTTGGAACTCTAAATCAAACACTGTTTGTGCTAGCTGCTTGAAGCTTGACTCACTCAATTAGTTCCTGGTGTACTCTCTGTGCTTTGTTCCCTGTTGAAGTGGTCCTAAGTGGAGGCGAGGAACATACGCTTTCCTTAGAAAGCATTTACAGAGCTTCAACAGAGCTCCAAGTTAACTGGAATCTCTGCAAATATTTACTCACCTGATCTTGATGACCCTTGTCAGGAAAGATGAGTATACCAGTTGCACTTAGCTACCCAAATGTCGTTCTTCTAGGTTGAAAAGTTCGTTTGCAGGAACACTTTGAATTTTTAGGTTTCACTTCACTTTTCCTTATAGGGACGTATGCATTTGGACTTATAAATCAAACACGGTTTATGCTAGCTGCTTGAAACTGAAACTCACTCAACTAGTTCTCAGTGCGATCTCTATGCTTTGTTTTCTGTTGAAGTAACCCTAAGCAGAGGCCAGGGAAAGAAACTTTCATTGGAAAAAGCATTTGCAGTGATTGCACAGAACTTTGAGTTTCCTGGAATCTCAGCAAATATTTTTTCACCCTAACTTGTAGTTAACTCGACAGGAAAGATAAGCATACCGGTTGCATTTGGCTGCCCAGATTTAGATCTTCTAGGTTGACTAGTTGGTTTGCAGGAATACTTTGAAATTTTAGGTTTCACTTCATTTTCCCCTATAGGGATACATGCACATGGAACTCTAAATCAAACACGGTTTTTGCTGTGTGCTTGTAACTTGACTCATTCAACTAGTTCTCAGTGCACTCTCTATGCATTGTTCCCTGTTGAAGTAGCCCTAAGCAGAGGCAAGGAAAACACACTTTCTTTGGAAAGTATTCACCGAGCTTCCAAAAAACTCAGAGATTACGGAAACCTCAGCAAATATTTTGTCACCCTATCTTGTTGATACTTGGTAGGAAAAAGGTGTATACCAGTTGCGCTTGGCTGCACACATTTTGTTCTGCTAGGTTGAAGCATTCCTTGGCAGGATGACTTTGAATATTTAGGTTTTACTACATTTTCCCCTCTAGGGATACATGCTTTTGAAAATCTAAATCAAACACGGTTTGTGCTAGCTGCTTGAAACTTGATTCACTGAATGATTTCTCATTGTGCTCTCTAGGCTTTGTTACCGGTTTATGTACCCCTAAGCAGAGCAAAGAAAAATAGACTTTCATTTGAACGTGTTTGTAGAGCATCCACAGAACTCAAGAGTTTACTGGACTCTCAGCAAATGTTTTTTCACCCGATCTTGTTGAAACTTGGCAGCAAAAATGAGTATATGGGTTGCACTTGGCAGCCCAAATTTCGTAATCTTATGTTGAAGAGTTCCTTTGCAGGAACACTTTGAATTTTTAGGTTTAACTTCTTTTTTCCCTATGTGAATACATGCATTTGGAATGCTAAATCAAACACAGTTTGTGATACCTGTTTGAAACTTGGCTCACTCAATTAGTTCTCAGTGCACTCTCTATGCATTGTCCCCCGCTGAAGTATCCCCAAGCAGAGGCAAGGAAAATACGCTTTCTTATGTAAGTGTTTGCAGAGCTTCCACAAAACTCCCAAGTTTACTGGAATTTCAGCGAATATTTTTTCACTTGATCTTGTTGATCCTAGGTAAGAAAGATGAGTATACCAGTTGCATTTGCCTGCCAAAATTTCGTTCTTCTAAGTTGAAGCATGTGCTTTCAGGAAGACATTGCATTTGGGGGGGTTTCTCTTCATTTTAACCTATAGGAATACATGCATTTGGAACTCTAAATCAAACCCTGTTTGTGCTAGCTGCTTGAAGCTTGACTCACTCAATTAGTTCCTGGTGTACTCTCTGTGCTTTGTTCCCTGTTGAAGTGGTCCTAAGTGGAGGCGAGGAACATACGCTTTCCTTAGAAAGCATTTACAGAGCTTCAACAGAGCTCCAAGTTAACTGGAATCTCTGCAAATATTTACTCACCTGATCTTGATGACCCTTGTCAGGAAAGATGAGTATACCAGTTGCACTTAGCTACCCAAATGTCGTTCTTCTAGGTTGAAAAGTTCGTTTGCAGGAACACTTTGAATTTTTAGGTTTCACTTCACTTTGCCTTATAGGGACGTATGCATTTGGACTTATAAATCAAACACGGTTTATGCTAGCTGCTTGAAACTGAAACTCACTCAACTAGTTCTCAGTGCGATCTCTATGCTTTGTTTTCTGTTGAAGTAACCCTAAGCAGAGGCCAGGGAAAGAAACTTTCATTGGAAAAAGCATTTGCAGTGATTGCACAGAACTTTGAGTTTCCTGGAATCTCAGCAAATATTTTTTCACCCTAACTTGTAGTTAACTCGACAGGAAAGATAAGTATACCGGTTGCATTTGGCTGCCCAGATTTAGATCTTCTAGGTTGACTAGTTGGTTTGCAGGAATACTTTGAAATTTTAGGTTTCACTTCATTTTCCCCTATAGGGATACATGCACATGGAACTCTAAATCAAACACGGTTTTTGCTGTGTGCTTGTAACTTGACTCATTCAACTAGTTCTCAGTGCACTCTCTATGCATTGTTCCCTGTTGAAGTAGCCCTAAGCAGAGGCAAGGAAAACACACTTTCTTTGGAAAGTATTCACCGAGCTTCCAAAAAACTCAGAGATTACGGAAACCTCAGCAAATATTTTGTCACCCTATCTTGTTGATACTTGGTAGGAAAAAGGTGTATACCAGTTGCGCTTGGCTGCACACATTTTGTTCTGCTAGGTTGAAGCATTCCTTTGCAGGATGACTTTGAATATTTAGGTTTTACTACATTTTCCCCTCTAGGGATACATGCTTTTGAAAATCTAAATCAAACACGGTTTGTGCTAGCTGCTTGAAACTTGATTCACTGAATGATTTCTCATTGTGCTCTCTAGGCTTTGTTACCGGTTTATGTACCCCTAAGCAGAGCAAAGAAAAATAGACTTTCATTTGAACGTGTTTGTAGAGCATCCACAGAACTCAAGAGTTTACTGGACTCTCAGCAAATGTTTTTTCACCCGATCTTGTTGAAACTTGGCAGCAAAAATGAGTATATGGGTTGCACTTGGCAGCCCAAATTTCGTAATCTTATGTTGAAGAGTTCCTTTGCAGGAACACTTTGAATTTTTAGGTTTAACTTCTTTTTTCCCTATGTGAATACATGCATTTGGAATGCTAAATCAAACACAGTTTGTGATACCTGTTTGAAACTTGGCTCACTCAATTAGTTCTCAGTGCACTCTCTATGCATTGTCCCCCGCTGAAGTATCCCCAAGCAGAGGCAAGGAAAATACGCTTTCTTATGTAAGTGTTTGCAGAGCTTCCACAAAACTCCCAAGTTTACTGGAATTTCAGCGAATATTTTTTCACTTGATCTTGTTGATCCTAGGTAAGAAAGATGAGTATACCAGTTGCATTTGCCTGCCAAAATTTCGTTCTTCTAAGTTGAAGCATGTGCTTTCAGGAAGACATTGCATTTGGGGGGGTTTCTCTTCATTTTAACCTATAGGAATACATGCATTTGGAACTCTAAATCAAACACTGTTTGTGCTAGCTGCTTGAAGCTTGACTCACTCAATTAGTTCCTGGTGTACTCTCTGTGCTTTGTTCCCTGTTGAAGTGGTCCTAAGTGGAGGCGAGGAACATACGCTTTCCTTAGAAAGCATTTACAGAGCTTCAACAGAGCTCCAAGTTAACTGGAATCTCTGCAAATATTTACTCACCTGAACTTGATGACCCTTGTCAGGAAAGATGAGTATACCAGTTGCACTTAGCTACCCAAATGTCGTTCTTCTAGGTTGAAAAGTTCGTTTGCAGGAACACTTTGAATTTTTAGGTTTCACTTCACTTTGCCTTATAGGGACGTATGCATTTGGACTTATAAATCAAACACGGTTTATGCTAGCTGCTTGAAACTGAAACTCACTCAACTAGTTCTCAGTGCGATCTCTATGCTTTGTTTTCTGTTGAAGTAACCCTAAGCAGAGGCCAGGGAAAGAAACTTTCATTGGAAAAAGCATTTGCAGTGATTGCACAGAACTTTGAGATTTCTGGAATCTCAGCAAATATTTTTTCACCCTAACTTGTTGTTAACTCGACAGGAAAAATAAGTATACCGGTTGCATTTGGCTGCCCAGATTTAGATCTTCTAGGTTGACTAGTTGGTTTGCAGGAATACTTTGAAATTTTAGGTTTCACTTCATTTTCCCCTATAGGGATACATGCACATGGAACTCTAAATCAAACACGGTTTTTGCTGTGTGCTTGTAACTTGACTCATTCAACTAGTTCTCAGTGCACTCTCTATGCATTGTTCCCTGTTGAAGTAGCCCTAAGCAGAGGCAAGGAAAACACACTTTCTTTGGAAAGTATTCACCGAGCTTCCAAAAAACTCAGAGATTACGGAAACCTCAGCAAATATTTTGTCACCCTATCTTGTTGATACTTGGTAGGAAAAAGGTGTATACCAGTTGCGCTTGGTTGCACAAATTTTGTTCTGCTAGGTTGAAGCATTCCTTTGCAGGATGACTTTGAATATTTAGGTTTTACTACATTTTCCCCTCTAGGGATACATGCTTTTGAAAATCTAAATCAAACACGGTTTGTGCTAGCTGCTTGAAACTTGACTCACTGAATGAATTCTCATTGTGCTCTCTACGCTTTGTTACCGGTTTATGTACCCCTAAGCAGAGCAAAGAAAAATAGACTTTCATTTGAACGTGTTTGTAGAGCATCCACAGAACTCAAGAGTTTACTGGACTCTCAGCAAATGTTTTTTCACCCGATCTTGTTGAAACTTGGCAGCAAAAATGAGTATATGGGTTGCACTTGGCAGCCCAAATTTCGTAATCTTATGTTGAAGAGGTCCTGTGCAGGAACACTTTGAATTTTTAGGTTTAACTTCTTTTTTCCCTATGTGAATACATGCATTTGGAATGCTAAATCAAACACAGTTTGTGATACCTGTTTGAAACTTGGCTCACTCAATTAGTTCTCAGTGCACTCTCTATGCATTGTCCCCCGCTGAAGTATCCCCAAGCAGAGGCAAGGAAAATACGCTTTCTTATGTAAGTGTTTGCAGAGCTTCCACAAAACTCCCAAGTTTACTGGAATTTCAGCGAATATTTTTTCACTTGATCTTGTTGATCCTAGGAAAGAAAGATGAGTATACCAGTTGCATTTGCCTGCCAAAATTTCGTTCTTCTAAGTTGAAGCATGTGCTTTCAGGAAGACATTGCATTTGGGGGGGTTTCTCTTCATTTTAACCTATAGGAATACATGCATTTGGAACTCTAAATCAAACACTGTTTGTGCTAGCTGCTTGAAGCTTGACTCACTCAATTAGTTCCTGGTGTACTCTCTGTGCTTTGTTCCCTGTTGAAGTGGTCCTAAGTGGAGGCGAGGAACATACGCTTTCCTTAGAAAGCATTTACAGAGCTTCAACAGAGCTCCAAGTTAACTGGAATCTCTGCAAATATTTACTCACCTGATCTTGATGACCCTTGTCAGGAAAGATGAGTATACCAGTTGCACTTAGCTCCCCAAATGTCGTTCTTCTAGGTTGAAAAGTTCGTTTGCAGGAACACTTTGAATTTTTAGGTTTCACTTCACTTTTCCTTATAGGGACGTATGCATTTGGACTTATAAATCAAACACGGTTTATGCTAGCTGCTTGAAACTGAAACTCACTCAACTAGTTCTCAGTGCGATCTCTATGCTTTGTTTTCTGTTGAAGTAACCCTAAGCAGAGGCCAGGGAAAGAAACTTTCATTGGAAAAAGCATTTGCAGTGATTGCACAGAACTTTGAGTTTCCTGGAATCTCAGCAAATATTTTTTCACCCTAACTTGTAGTTAACTCGACAGGAAAGATAAGTAGACCGGTTGCATTTGGCTGCCCAGATTTAGATCTTCTAGGTTGACTAGTTGGTTTGCAGGAATACTTTGAAATTTTAGGTTTCACTTCATTTTCCCCTATAGGGATACATGCACATGGAACTCTAAATCAAACACGGTTTTTGCTGTGTGCTTGTAACTTGACTCATTCAACTAATTCTCAGTGCACTCTCTATGCATTGTTCCCTGTTGAAGTAGCCCTAAGCAGAGGCAAGGAAAACACACTTTCTTTGGAAAGTATTCACCGAGCTTCCAAAAAACTCAGAGATTACGGAAACCTCAGCCAATATTTTGTCACCCTATCTTGTTGATACTTGGTAGGAAAAAGGTGTATACCAGTTGCGCTTGGCTGCACAAATTTTGTTCTGCTAGGTTGAAGCATTCCTTTGCAGGATGACTTTGAATATTTAGGTTTTACTACATTTTCCCCTCTAGGGATACATGCTTTTGAAAATCTAAATCAAACACGGTTTGTGCTAGCTGCTTGAAACTTGACTCACTGAATGAATTCTCATTGTGCTCTCTACGCTTTGTTACCGGTTTATGTACCCCTAAGCAGAGCAAAGAAAAATAGACTTTCGTTTGAACGTGTTTGTAGAGCATCCACAGAACTCAAGAGTTTACTGGACTCTCAGCCAATGTTTTTTCACCCGATCTTGTTGAAACTTGGCAGCAAAAATGAGTATATGGGTTGCATTTGGCAGCCCAAATTTCGTAATCTTATGTTGAAGAGTTCCTTTGCAGGAACACTTTGAATTTTTAGGTTTAACTTCTTTTTTCCCTATGTGAATACATGCATTTGGAATGCTAAATCAAACACAGTTTGTGATACCTGTTTGAAACTTGGCTCACTTAATTAGTTCTCAGTGCACTCTCTATGCATTGTCCCCCGCTGAAGTATCCCCAAGCAGAGGCAAGGAAAATACGCTTTCTTATGTAAGTGTTTGCAGAGCTTCCACAAAACTCCCAAGTTGACTGGAATTTCAGCGAATATTTTTTCACTTGAGCTTGTTGATCCTAGGTAAGAAACATGAGTATACCAGTTGCATTTGCCTGCCAAAATTTCCTTCTTCTAAGTTGAAGCATGTGCTTTCAGGAAGACATTGCATTTGGGGGGGTTTCTCTTCATTTTAACCTATAGGAATACATGCATTTGGAACTCTAAATCAAACACTGTTTGTGCTAGCTGCTTGAAGCTTGACTCACTCAATTAGTTCCTGGTGTACTCTCTGTGCTTTGTTCCCTGTTGAAGTGGTCCTAAGTGGAGGCGAGGAACATACGCTTTCCTTAGAAAGCATTTACAGAGCTTCAACAGAGCTCCAAGTTAACTGGAATCTCTGCAAATATTTACTCACCTGATCTTGATGACCCTTGTCAGGAAAGATGAGTATACCAGTTGCACTTAGCTACCCAAATGTCGTTCTTCTAGGTTGAAAAGTTCGTTTGCAGGAACACTTTGAATTTTTAGGTTTCACTTCACTTTTCCTTATAGGGACGTATGCATTTGGACTTATAAATCAAACACGGTTTATGCTAGCTGCTTGAAACTGAAACTCACTCAACTAGTTCTCAGTGCGATCTCTATGCTTTGTTTTCTGTTGAAGTAACCCTAAGCAGAGGCCAGGGAAAGAAACTTTCATTGGAAAAAGCATTTGCAGTGATTGCACAGAACTTTGAGTTTCCTGGAATCTCAGCAAATATTTTTTCACCCTAACTTGTTGTTAACTCGACAGGAAAGATAAGTAGACCGGTTGCATTTGTCTGCCCAAATTTAGATCTTCTAGGTTGAATAGTTGGTTTGCAGGAATACTTTGAAATTTTAGGTTTCACTTCATTTTCCCCTATAGGGATACATGCACATGGAACTCTAAATCAAACACGGTTTTTGCTGTGTGCTTGTAACTTGACTCATTCAACTAGTTCTCAGTGCACTCTCTATGCATTGTTCCCTGTTGAAGTAGCCCTAAGCAGAGGCAAGGAAAACACACTTTCTTTGGAAAGTATTCACCGAGCTTCCAAAAAACTCAGAGATTACGGAAACCTCAGCCAATATTTTGTCACCCTATCTTGTTGATACTTGGTAGGAAAAAGGTGTATACCAGTTGCGCTTGGCTGCACAAATTTTGTTCTGCTAGGTTGAAGCATTAATTTGCAGGATGACTTTGAATATTTAGGTTTTACTACATTTTCCCCTCTAGGGATACATGCTTTTGAAAATCTAAATCAAACACGGTTTGTGCTAGCTGCTTGAAACTTGACTCACTGAATGAATTCTCATTGTGCTCTCTACGCTTCGTTACCGGTTTATGTACCCCTAAGCAGAGCAAAGAAAAATAGACTTTCGTTTGAACGTGTTTGTAGAGCATCCACAGAACTCAAGAGTTTACTGGACTCTCAGCCAATGTTTTTTCACCCGATCTTGTTGAAACTTGGCAGCAAAAATGAGTATATGGGTTGCACTTGGCAGCCCAAATTTCGTAATCTTATGTTGAAGAGTTCCTTGGCAGGAACACTTTGAATTTTTAGGTTTAACTTCTTTTTTCCCTATGTGAATACATGCATTTGGAATGCTAAATCAAACACAGTTTGTGATACCTGTTTGAAACTTGGCTCACTCAATTAGTTCTCAGTGCACTCTCTATGCATTGTCCCCCGCTGAAGTATCCCCAAGCAGAGGCAAGGAAAATACGCTTTCTTATGTAAGTGTTTGCAGAGCTTCCACAAAACTCCCAAGTTTACTGGAATTTCAGCGAATATTTTTTCACTTGATCTTGTTGATCCTAGGTAAGAAAGATGAGTATACCAGTTGCATTTGCCTGCCAAAATTTCGTTCTTCTAAGTTGAAGCATGTGCTTTCAGGAAGACATTGCATTTGGGGGGGTTTCTCTTCATTTTAACCTATAGGAATACATGCATTTGGAACTCTAAATCAAACCCTGTTTGTGCTAGCTGCTTGAAGCTTGACTCACTCAATTAGTTCCTGGTGTACTCTCTGTGCTTTGTTCCCTGTTGAAGTGGTCCTAAGTGGAGGCGAGGAACATACGCTTTCCTTAGAAAGCATTTACAGAGCTTCAACAGAGCTCCAAGTTAACTGGAATCTCTGCAAATATTTACTCACCTGATCTTGATGACCCTTGTCAGGAAAGATGAGTATACCAGTTGCACTTAGCTACCCAAATGTCGTTCTTCTAGGTTGAAAAGTTCGTTTGCAGGAACACTTTGAATTTTTAGGTTTCACTTCACTTTTCCTTATAGGGACGTATGCATTTGGACTTATAAATCAAACACGGTTTATGCTAGCTGCTTGAAACTGAAACTCACTCAACTAGTTCTCAGTGCGATCTCTATGCTTTGTTTTCTGTTGAAGTAACCCTAAGCAGAGGCCAGGGAAAGAAACTTTCATTGGAAAAAGCATTTGCAGTGATTGCACAGAACTTTGAGTTTCCTGGAATCTCAGCAAATATTTTTTCACCCTAACTTGTTGTTAACTCGACAGGAAAGATAGTATACCGGTTGCATTTGGCTGCCCAAATTTAGATCTTCTAGGTTGAATAGTTAGTTTGCAGGAATACTTTGAAATTTTAGGTTTCACTTCATTTTCCCCTATAGGGATACATGCACATGGAACTCTAAATCAAACACGGTTTTTGCTGTGTGCTTGTAACTTGACTCATTCAACTAGTTCTCAGTGCACTCTCTATGCATTGTTCCCTGTTGAAGTAGCCCTAAGCAGAGGCAAGGAAAACACACTTTCTTTGGAAAGTATTCACCGAGCTTCCAAAAAACTCAGAGATTACGGAAACCTCAGCAAATATTTTGTCACCCTATCTTGTTGATACTTGGTAGGAAAAAGGTGTATACCAGTTGCGCTTGGCTGCACACATTTTGTTCTGCTAGGTTGAAGCATTCCTTTGCAGGATGACTTTGAATATTTAGGTTTTACTACATTTTCCCCTCTAGGGATACATGCTTTTGAAAATCTAAATCAAACACGGTTTGTGCTAGCTGCTTGAAACTTGACTCACTGAATGAATTCTCATTGTGCTCCCTACGCTTCGTTACCGGTTTATGTACCCCTAAGCAGAGCAAAGAAAATAGACTTTCATTTGAACGTGTTTGTAGAGGATCCACAGAACTCAAGAGTTTACTGGACTCTCAGCAAATGTTTTTTCACCCGATCTTGTTGAAACTTGGCAGCAAAAATGAGTATATGGGTTGCACTTGGCAGCCCAAATTTCGTAATCTTATGTTGAAGAGTTCCTTTGCAGGAACACTTTGAATTTTTAGGTTTAACTTCTTTTTTCCCTATGTGAATACATGCATTTGGAATGCTAAATCAAACACAGTTTGTGATACCTGTTTGAAACTTGGCTCACTCAATTAGTTCTCAGTGCACTCTCTATGCATTGTCCCCCGCTGAAGTATCCCCAAGCAGAGGCAAGGAAAATACGCTTTCTTATGTAAGTGTTTGCAGAGCTTCCACAAAACTCCCAAGTTTACTGGAATTTCAGCGAATATTTTTTCACTTGATCTTATTGATCCCTAGGTAAGAAAGATGAGTATACCAGTTGCATTTGCCTGCCAAAATTTCGTTCTTCTAAGTTGAAGCATGTGCTTTCAGGAAGACATTGCATTTGGGGGGTTTCTCTTCATTTTAACCTATAGGAATACATGCATTTGGAACTCTAAATCAAACACTGTTTGTGCTAGCTGCTTGAAGCTTGACTCACTCAATTAGTTCCTGGTGTACTCTCTGTGCTTTGTTCCCTGTTGAAGTGGTCCTAAGTGGAGGCGAGGAACATACGCTTTCCTTAGAAAGCATTTACAGAGCTTCAACAGAGCTCCAAGTTAACTGGAATCTCTGCAAATATTTACTCACCTGATCTTGATGACCCTTGTCAGGAAAGATGAGTATACCAGTTGCACTTAGCTACCCAAATGTCGTTCTTCTAGGTTGAAAAGTTCGTTTGCAGGAACACTTTGAATTTTTAGGTTTCACTTCACTTTGCCTTATAGGGACGCATGCATTTGGACTTATAAATCAAACACGGTTTATGCTAGCTGCTTGAAACTGAAACTCACTCAACTAGTTCTCAGTGCGATCTCTATGCTTTGTTTTCTGTTGAAGTAACCCTAAGCAGAGGCCAGGGAAAGAAACTTTCATTGGAAAAAGCATTTGCAGTGATTGCACAGAACTTTGAGTTTCCTGGAATCTCAGCAAATATTTTTTCACCCTAACTTGTTGTTAACTCGACAGGAAAGATAAGTATACCGGTTGCATTTGGCTGCCCAAATTTAGATCTTCTAGGTTGAATAGTTGGTTTGCAGGAATACTTTGAAATTTTAGGTTTCACTTCATTTTCCCCTATAGGGATACATGCACATGGAACTCTAAATCAAACACGGTTTTTGCTGTGTGCTTGTAACTTGACTCATTCAACTAGTTCTCAGTGCACTCTCTATGCATTGTTCCCTGTTGAAGTAGCCCTAAGCAGAGGCAAGGAAAACACACTTTCTTTGGAAAGTATTCACCGAGCTTCCAAAAAACTCAGAGATTACGGAAACCTCAGCCAATATTTTGTCACCCTATCTTGTTGATACTTGGTAGGAAAAAGGTGTATACCAGTTGCGCTTGGCTGCACACATTTTGTTCTGCTAGGTTGAAGCATTCCTTTGCAGGATGACTTTGAATATTTAGGTTTTACTACATTTTCCCCTCTAGGGATACATGCTTTTGAAAATCTAAATCAAACACGGTTTGTGCTAGCTGCTTGAAACTTGACTCACTGAATGAATTCTCATTGTGCTCCCTACGCTTCGTTACCGGTTTATGTACCCCTAAGCAGAGCAAAGAAAAATAGACTTTCATTTGAACGTGTTTGTAGAGCATCCACAGAACTCAAGAGTTTACTGGACTCTCAGCAAATGTTTTTTCACCCGATCTTGTTGAAACTTGGCAGCAAAAATGAGTATATGGGTTGCACTTGGCAGCCCAAATTTCGTAATCTTATGTTGAAGAGTTCCTTTGCAGGAACACTTTGAATTTTTAGGTTTAACTTCTTTTTTCCCTATGTGAATACATGCATTTGGAATGCTAAATCAAACACAGTTTGTGATACCTGTTTGAAACTTGGCTCACTCAATTAGTTCTCAGTGCACTCTCTATGCATTGTCCCCCGCTGAAGTATCCCCAAGCAGAGGCAAGGAAAATACGCTTTCTTATGTAAGTGTTTGCAGAGCTTCCACAAAACTCCCAAGTTTACTGGAATTTCAGCGAATATTTTTTCACTTGATCTTATTGATCCTAGGTAAGAAAGATGAGTATACCAGTTGCATTTGCCTGCCAAAATTTCGTTCTTCTAAGTTGAAGCATGTGCTTTCAGGAAGACATTGCATTTGGGGGGGTTTCTCTTCATTTTAACCTATAGGAATACATGCCTTTGGAACTCTAAATCAAACACTGTTTGTGCTAGCTGCTTGAAGCTTGACTCACTCAATTAGTTCCTGGTGTACTCTCTGTGCTTTGTTCCCTGTTGAAGTGGTCCTAAGTGGAGGCGAGGAACATACGCTTTCCTTAGAAAGCATTTACAGAGCTTCAACAGAGCTCCAAGTTAACTGGAATCTCTGCAAATATTTACTCACCTGATCTTGATGACCCTTGTCAGGAAAGATGAGTATACCAGTTGCACTTAGCTACCCAAATGTCGTTCTTCTAGGTTGAAAAGTTCGTTTGCAGGAACACTTTGAATTTTTAGGTTTCACTTCACTTTTCCTTATAGGGACGTATGCATTTGGACTTATAAATCAAACACGGTTTATGCTAGCTGCTTGAAACAGAAACTCACTCAACTAGTTCTCAGTGCGATCTCTATGCTTTGTTTTCTGTTGAAGTAACCCTAAGCAGAGGCCAGGGAAAGAAACTTTCATTGTGAAGCATTTGCAGTGATTGCACAAAACTTTGAGTTTCCTGGAATCTCAGCAAATATTTTTTCACCCTAACTTGATGTTAACTCGACAGGAAAGATAAGTATACCGGTTGCATTTGGCTGCCCAGGTTTAGATCTTCTAGGTTGAATAGTTGGTTTGCAGGAATACTTTGAAATTTTAGGTTTCACTTCATTTTCCCCTATAGGGATACATGCACATGGAACTCTAAATCAAACACGGTTTTTGCTGTGTGCTTGTAACTTGACTCATTCAACTAGTTCTCAGTACACTCTCTATGCATTGTTCCCTGTTGAAGTAGCCCTAAGAAGAGGCAAGGAAAACATACTTTCTTTGGAAAGTATTCACCGAGCTTCCAAAAAACTCAGAGATTACGGAAACCTCAGCCAATATTTTGTCACCCTATCTTGTTGATACTTGGTAGGAAAAAGGTGTATACCAGTTGCGCTTGGCTGCACACATTTTGTTCTGCTAGGTTGAAGCATTCCTTTGCAGGATGACTTTGAATATTTAGGTTTTACTACATTTTCCCCTCTAGGGATACATGCTTTTGAAAATCTAAATCAAACACGGTTTGTGCTAGCTGCTTGAAACTTGACTCACTGAATGAATCCTCATTGTGCTCCCTACGCTTTGTTACCATTTTATGTACCCCTAAGCAGAGCAAAGAAAAATAGACTTTCATTTGAATGTGTTTGTAGAGCATCCACAGAACTCAAGAGTTTACTGGACTCTCAGCAAATGTTTTTTCACCCGATCTTGTTGAAACTTGGCAGCAAAAATGAGTATATGGGTTGCACTTGGCAGCCCAAATTTCGTAATCTTATGTTGAAGAGTTCCTTTGCAGGAACACTTTGAATTTTTAGGTTTAACTTCTTTTTTCCCTATGTGAATACATGCATTTGGAATGCTAAATCAAACACAGTTTGTGATACCTGTTTGAAACTTGGCTCACTCAATTAGTTCTCAGTGCACTCTGTATGCATTGTCCCCCGCTGAAGTATCCCCAAGCAGAGGCAAGGAAAATACGCTTTCTTATGT
This sequence comes from Marmota flaviventris, assembly GCF_047511675.1. Classification (NCBI taxonomy): domain Eukaryota; kingdom Metazoa; phylum Chordata; class Mammalia; order Rodentia; family Sciuridae; genus Marmota; species Marmota flaviventris. Next base: position 75,348 of record NW_027288145.1, on the reverse strand, counting down.
AAGTGTTTGCAGAGCTTCCACAAAACTCCCAAGTTTACTGGAATTTCAGCGAATATTTTTTCACTTGATCTTGTTGATCCTAGGTAAGAAAGATAAGTATACCAGTTGCATTTGCCTGCCAAAACTTCGTTCTTCTAAGTTGAAGCATGTGCTTTCAGGAAGACATTGCATTTGGGGGGTTTCTCTTCATTTTAACCTATAGGAATACATGCATTTGGAACTCTAAATCAAACACTGTTTGTGCTAGCTGCTTGAAGCTTGACTCACTCAATTAGTTCCTGGTGTACTCTCTGTGCTTTGTTCCCTGTTGAAGTGGTCCTAAGTGGAGGCGAGGAACATACGCTTTCCTTAGAAAGCATTTACAGAGCTTCAACAGAGCTCCAAGTTAACTGGAATCTCTGCAAATATTTACTCACCTGATCTTGATGACCCTTGTCAGGAAAGATGAGTATACCAGTTGCACTTATCTACCCAAATGTCGTTCTTCTAGGTTGAAAAGTGCGTTTGCAGGAACACTTTGAATTTTTAGGTTTCACTTCACTTTTCCTTATAGGGACGTATGCATTTGGACTTATAAATCAAACACGGTTTATGCTAGCCGCTTGAAACTGAAACTCACTCAACTAGTTCTCAGTGCGATCTCTATGCTTTGTTTTCTGTTGAAGTAACCCTAAGCAGAGGCCAGGGAAAGAGACTTTCATTGGAAAGCATTTGCAGTGATTGCACAGAACTTTGAGTTTCCTGGAATCTCAGCAAATATTTTTTCACCCTAACTTGATGTTAACTCGACAGGAAAGATAAGTATACCGGTTGCATTTGGCTGCCCAGGTTTAGATCTTCTAGGTTGAATAGTTGGTTTGCAGGAATACTTTGAAATTTTAGGTTTCACTTCATTTTCCCCTATAGGGATACATGCACATGGAACTCTAAATCAAACACGGTTTTTGCTGTGTGCTTGTAACTTGACTCATTCAACTAGTTCTCAGTGCACTCTCTATGCATTGTTCCCTGTTGAAGTAGCCCTAAGAAGAGGCAAGGAAAACACACTTTCTTTGGAAAGTATTCACCGAGCTTCCAAAAAACTCAGAGATTACGGAAACCTCAGCCAATATTTTGTCACCCTATCTTGTTGATACTTGGTAGGAAAAAGGTGTATACCAGTTGCGCTTGGCTGCACACATTTTGTTCTGCTAGGTTGAAGCATTCCTTTGCAGGATGACTTTGAATATTTAGGTTTTACTACATTTTCCCCTCTAGGGATACATGCTTTTGAAAATCTAAATCAAACACGGTTTGTGCTAGCTGCTTGAAACTTGACTCACTGAATGAATTCTCATTGTGCTCTCTACGCTTTGTTACCGGTTTATGTACCCCTAAGCAGAGCAAAGAAAAATAGACTTTCATTTGAACGTGTTTGTAGAGCATCCACAGAACTCAAGAGTTTACTGGATTCTCAGCAAAAGTTTTTTCACCCGATCTTGTTGAAACTTGGCAGCAAAAATGAGTATATGGGTTGCACTTGGCAGCCCAAATTTCGTAATCTTATGTTGAAGAGTTCCTTTGCAGGAACACTTTGAATTTTTAGGTTTAACTTCTTTTTTCCCTATGTGAATACATGCATTTGGAATGCTAAATCAAACACAGTTTGTGATACCTGTTTGAAACTTGGCTCACTCAATTAGTTCTCAGTGCACTCTCTATGCATTGTCCCCCGCTGAAGTATCCCCAAGCAGAGGCAAGGAAAATACGCTTTCTTATGTAAGTGTTTGCAGAGCTTCCACAAAACTCCCAAGTTGACTGGAATTTCAGCGAATATTTTTTCACTTGATCTTGTTGATCCTAGGTAAGAAAGATGAGTATACCAGTTGCATTTGCCTGCCAAAATTTCGTTCTTCTAAGTTGAAGCATGTGCTTTCAGGAAGACATTGCATTTGGGGGGGTTTCTCTTCATTTTAACCTATAGGAATACATGCATTTGGAACTCTAAATCAAACACTGTTTGTGCTAGCTGCTTGAAGCTTGACTCACTCAATTAGTTCCTGGTGTACTCTCTGTGCTTTGTTCCCTGTTGAAGTGGTCCTAAGTGGAGGCGAGGAACATACGCTTTCCTTAGAAAGCATTTACAGAGCTTCAACAGAGCTCCAAGTTAACTGGAATCTCTGCAAATATTTACTCACCTGATCTTGATGACCCTTGTCAGGAAAGATGAGTATACCAGTTGCACTTAGCTACCCAAATGTCGTTCTTCTAGGTTGAAAAGTTCGTTTGCAGGAACACTTTGAATTTTTAGGTTTCACTTCACTTTTCCTTATAGGGACGTATGCATTTGGACTTATAAATCAAACACGGTTTATGCTAGCTGCTTGAAACTGAAACTCACTCAACTAGTTCTCAGTGCGATCTCTATGCTTTGTTTTCTGTTGAAGTAACCCTAAGCAGAGGCCAGGGAAAGAAACTTTCATTGGAAAAAGCATTTGCAGTGATTGCACAGAACTTTGAGTTTCCTGGAATCTCAGCAAATATTTTTTCACCCTAACTTGTTGTTAACTCGACAGGAAAGATAAGTATACCGGTTGCATTTGGCTGCCCAAATTTAGATCTTCTAGGTTGAATAGTTGGTTTGCAGGAATACTTTGAAATTTTAGGTTTCACTTCATTTTCCCCTATACGGATACATGCACATGGAACTCTAAATCAAACACGGTTTTTGCTGTGTGCTTGTAACTTGACTCATTCAACTAGTTCTCAGTGCACTCTCTATGCATTGTTCCCTGTTGAAGTAGCCCTAAGCAGAGGCAAGGAAAACACACTTTCTTTGGAAAGTATTCACCGAGCTTCCAAAAAACTCAGAGATTACGGAAACGTCAGCCAATATTTTGTCACCCTATCTTGTTGATACTTGGTAGGAAAAAGGTGTATACCAGTTGCGCTTGGCTGCACAAATTTTGTTCTGCTAGGTTGAAGCATTCCTTTGCAGGATGACTTTGAATATTTAGGTTTTACTACATTTTCCCCTCTAGGGATACATGCTTTTGAAAATCTAAATCAAACACGGTTTGTGCTAGCTGCTTGAAACTTGACTCACTGAATGAATCCTCATTGTGCTCCCTACGCTTTGTTACCAGTTTATGTACCCCTAAGCAGAGCAAAGAAAAATAGACTTTCATTTGAATGTGTTTGTAGAGCATCCACAGAACTCAAGAGTTTACTGGACTCTCAGCAAATGTTTTTTCACCCGATCTTGTTGAAACTTGGCAGCAAAAATGAGTATATGGGTTGCACTTGGCAGCCCAAATTTCGTAATCTTATGTTGAAGAGTTCCTTTGCAGGAACACTTTGAATTTTTAGGTTTAACTTCTTTTTTCCCTATGTGAATACATGCATTTGGAATGCTAAATCAAACACAGTTTGTGATACCTGTTTGAAACTTGGCTCACTCAATGAGTTCTCAGTGCACTCTCTATGCATTGTCCCCCGCTGAAGTATCCCCAAGCAGAGGCAAGGAAAATACGCTTTCTTATGTAAGTGTTTGCAGAGCTTCCACAAAACTCCCAAGTTTACTGGAATTTCAGCGAATATTTTTTCACTTGATCTTGTTGATCCTAGGTAAGAAAGATGAGTATACCAGTTGCATTTGCCTGCCAAAATTTCGTTCTTCTAAGTTGAAGCATGTGCTTTCAGGAAGACATTGCATAAGGGGGGTTTCTCTTCATTTTAACCTATAGGAATACATGCATTTGGAACTCCAAATCAAACACTGTTTGTGCTAGCTGCTTGAAGCTTGACTCACTCAATTAGTTCCTGGTGTACTCTCTGTGCTTTGTTCCCTGTTGAAGTGGTCCTAAGTGGAGGCGAGGAACATACGCTTTCCTTAGAAAGCATTTACAGAGCTTCAACAGAGCTCCAAGTTAACTGGAATCTCTGCAAATATTTACTCACCTGATCTTGATGACCCTTGTCAGGAAAGATGAGTATACCAGTTGCACTTAGCTACCCAAATGTCGTTCTTCTAGGTTGAAAAGTGCGTTTGCAGGAACACTTTGAATTTTTAGGTTTCACTTCACTTTTCCTTATAGGGACGTATGCATTTGGACTTATAAATCAAACACGGTTTATGCTAGCTGCTTGAAACTGAAACTCACTCAACTAGTTCTCAGTGCGATCTCTATGCTTTGTTTTCTGTTGAAGTAACCCTAAGCAGAGGCCAGGGAAAGAGACTTTCATTGGAAAGCATTTGCAGTGATTGCACAGAACTTTGAGTTTCCTGGAATCTCAGCAAATATTTTTCACCCTAACTTGTTGTTAACTCGACAGGAAAGATAAGTAGACCGGTTGCATTTGGCTGCCCAAATTTAGATCTTCTAGGTTGAATAGTTCTTTGAATTTTAGGTTTCACTTCATTTTCCCCTATAGGGATACATGCATATGGAACTCTAAATCAAACACGGTTTTTGCTGTGTGCTTGTAACTTGACTCATTCAACTAGTTCTCAGTGCACTCTCTATGCATTGTTCCCTGTTGAAGTAGCCCTAAGCAGAGGCAAGGAAAACACACTTTCTTTGGAAAGTATTCACCGAGCTTCCAAAAAACTCAGAGATTACGGAAACCTCAGCCAATATTTTGTCACCCTATCTTGTTGATACTTGGTAGGAAAAAGGTGTATACCAGTTGCGCTTGGCTGCACACATTTTGTTCTGCTAGGTTGAAGCATTCCTTGGCAGGATGACTTTGAATATTTAGGTTTTACTACATTTTCCCCTCTAGGGATACATGCTTTTGAAAATCTAAATCAAACACGGTTTGTGCTAGCTGCTTGAAACTTGACTCACTGAATGAATCCTCATTGTGCTCCCTACGCTTTGTTACCGGTTTATGTACCACTAAGCAGAGCAAAGAAAAATAGACTTTCATTTGAATGTGTTTGTAGAGCATCCACAGAACTCAAGAGTTTACTGGACTCTCAGCAAATGTTTTTTCACCCGATCTTGTTGAAACTTGGCAGCAAAAATGAGTATATGGGTTGCACTTGGCAGCCCAAATTTCGTAATCTTATGTTGAAGAGTTCCTTTGCAGGAACACTTTGAATTTTTAGGTTTAACTTCTTTTTTCCCTATGTGAATACATGCATTTGGAATGCTAAATCAAACACAGTTTGTGATACCTGTTTGAAACTTGGCTCACTCAATGAGTTATCAGTGCACTCTCTATGCATTGTCCCCCGCTGAAGTATCCCCAAGCAGAGGCAAGGAAAATACGATTTCTTATGCAAGTGTTTGCAGAGCTTCCACAAAACTCCCAAGTTTACTGGAATTTCAGCGAATATTTTTTCACTTGATCTTGTTGATCCTAGGTAAGAAAGATGAGTATACCAGTTGCATTTGCCTGCCAAAATTTCGTTCTTCTAAGTTGAAGCATGTGCTTTCAGGAAGACATTGCATTTGGGGGGGTTTCTCTTCATTTTAACCTATAGGAATACATGCATTTGGAACTCTAAATCAAACACTGTTTGTGCTAGCTGCTTGAAGCTTGACTCACTCAATTAGTTCCTGGTGTACTCTCTGTGCTTTGTTCCCTGTTGAAGTGGTCCTAAGTGGAGGCGAGGAACATACGCTTTCCTTAGAAAGCATTTACAGAGCTTCAACAGAGCTCCAAGTTAACTGGAATCTCTGCAAATATTTACTCACCTGATCTTGATGACCCTTGTCAGGAAAGATGAGTATACCAGTTGCACTTAGCTACCCAAATGTCGTTCTTCTAGGTTGAAAAGTGCGTTTGCAGGAACACTTTGAATTTTTAGGTTTCACTTCACTTTTCCTATAGGGACGTATGCATTTGGACTTATAAATCAAACACGGTTTATGCTAGCCGCTTGAAACTGAAACTCACTCAACTAGTTCTCAGTGCGATCTCTATGCTTTGTTTTCTGTTGAAGTAACCCTAAGCAGAGGCCAGGGAAAGAGACTTTCATTGGAAAGCATTTGCAGTGATTGCACAGAACTTTGAGTTTCCTGGAATCTCAGCAAATATTTTTTCACCCTAACATGTTGTTAACTCGACAGGAAAGATAAGTATACCGGTTGCATTTGGCTGCCCAAATTTAGATCTTCTAGGTTGAATAGTTCTTTGAATTTTAGGTTTCACTTCATTTTCCCCTATAGGGATACATGCATATGGAACTCTAAATCAAACACGGTTTTTGCTGTGTGCTTGTAACTTGACTCATTCAACTAGTTCTCAGTGCACTCTCTATGCATTGTTCCCTGTTGAAGTAGCCCTAAGCAGAGGCAAGGAAAACACACTTTCTTTGGAAAGTATTCACCGAGCTTCCAAAAAACTCAGAGATTACGGAAACCTCAGCAAATATTTTGTCACCCTATCTTGTTGATACTTGGTAGGAAAAAGGTGTATACCAGTTGCGCTTGGCTGCACACATTTTGTTCTGCTAGGTTGAAGCATTCCTTGGCAGGATGACTTTGAATATTTAGGTTTTACTACATTTTCCCCTCTAGGGATACATGCTTTTGAAAATCTAAATCAAACACGGTTTGTGCTAGCTGCTTGAAACTTGACTCACTGAATGAATTCTCATTGTGCTCTCTACGCTTTGTTACCGGTTTATGTACCCCTAAGCAGAGCAAAGAAAAATAGACTTTCATTTGAACGTGTTTGTAGAGCATCCACAGAACTCAAGAGTTTACTGGACTCTCAGCAAATGTTTTTTCACCCGATCTTGTTGAAACTTGGCAGCAAAAATGAGTATATGGGTTGCACTTGGCAGCCCAAATTTCGTAATCTTATGTTGAAGAGTTCCTTTGCAGGAACACTTTGAATTTTTAGGTTTAACTTCTTTTTTCCCTATGTGAATACATGCATTTGGAATGCTAAATCAAACACAGTTTGTGATACCTGTTTGAAACTTGGCTCACTCAATTAGTTCTCAGTGCACTCTCTATGCATTGTCCCCCGCTGAAGTATCCCCAAGCAGAGGCAAGGAAAATACGCTTTCTTATGTAAGTGTTTGCAGAGCTTCCACAAAACTCCCAAGTTTACTGGAATTTCAGCGAATATTTTTTCACTTGATCTTGTTGATCCTAGGTAAGAAAGATGAGTATACCAGTTGCATTTGCCTGCCAAAATTTCGTTCTTCTAAGTTGAAGCATGTGCTTTCAGGAAGACATTGCATTTGGGGGGGTTTCTCTTCATTTTAACCTATAGGAATACATGCATTTGGAACTCTAAATCAAACACTGTTTGTGCTAGCTGCTTGAAGCTTGACTCACTCAATTAGTTCCTGGTGTACTCTCTGTGCTTTGTTCCCTGTTGAAGTGGTCCTAAGTGGAGGCGAGGAACATACGCTTTCCTTAGAAAGCATTTACAGAGCTTCAACAGAGCTCCAAGTTAACTGGAATCTCTGCAAATATTTACTCACCTGATCTTGATGACCCTTGTCAGGAAAGATGAGTATACCAGTTGCACTTAGCTACCCAAATGTCGTTCTTCTAGGTTGAAAAGTGCGTTTGCAGGAACACTTTGAATTTTTAGGTTTCACTTCACTTTTCCTTATAGGGACGTATGCATTTGGACTTATAAATCAAACACGGTTTATGCTAGCCGCTTGAAACTGAAACTCACTCAACTAGTTCTCAGTGCGATCTCTATGCTTTGTTTTCTGTTGAAGTAACCCTAAGCAGAGGCCAGGGAAAGAGACTTTCATTGGAAAGCATTTGCAGTGATTGCACAGAACTTTGAGTTTCCTGGAATCTCAGCAAATATTTTTTCACCCTAACATGTTGTTAACTCGACAGGAAAGATAAGTATACCGGTTGCATTTGGCTGCCCAAATTTAGATCTTCTAGGTTGAATAGTTCTTTGAATTTTAGGTTTCACTTCATTTTCCCCTATAGGGATACATGCATATGGAACTCTAAATCAAACACGGTTTTTGCTGTGTGCTTGTAACTTGACTCATTCAACTAGTTCTCAGTGCACTCTCTATGCATTGTTCCCTGTTGAAGTAGCCCTAAGCAGAGGCAAGGAAAACACACTTTCTTTGGAAAGTATTCACCGAGCTTCCAAAAAACTCAGAGATTACGGAAACCTCAGCCAATATTTTGTCACCCTATCTTGTTGATACTTGGTAGGAAAAAGGTGTATACCAGTTGCGCTTGGCTGCACACATTTTGTTCTGCTAGGTTGAAGCATTCCTTGGCAGGATGACTTTGAATATTTAGGTTTTACTACATTTTCCCCTCTAGGGATACATGCTTTTGAAAATCTAAATCAAACACGGTTTGTGCTAGCTGCTTGAAACTTGACTCACTGAATGAATCCTCATTGTGCTCCCTACGCTTTGTTACCGGTTTATGTACCACTAAGCAGAGCAAAGAAAAATAGACTTTCATTTGAATGTGTTTGTAGAGCATCCACAGAACTCAAGAGTTTACTGGACTCTCAGCAAATGTTTTTTCACCCGATCTTGTTGAAACTTGGCAGCAAAAATGAGTATATGGGTTGCACTTGGCAGCCCAAATTTCGTAATCTTATGTTGAAGAGTTCCTTTGCAGGAACACTTTGAATTTTTAGTTTAACTTCTTTTTTCCCTATGTGAATACATGCATTTGGAATGCTAAATCAAACACAGTTTGTGATACCTGTTTGAAACTTGGCTCACTCAATTAGTTCTCAGTGCACTCTCTATGCATTGTCCCCCGCTGAAGTATCCCCAAGCAGAGGCAAGGAAAATACGCTTTCTTATGTAAGTGTTTGCAGAGCTTCCACAAAACTCCCAAGTTTACTGGAATTTCAGCGAATATTTTTTCACTTGATCTTGTTGATCCTAGGTAAGAAAGATGAGTATACCAGTTGCATTTGCCTGCCAAAATTTCGTTCTTCTAAGTTGAAGCATGTGCTTTCAGGAAGACATTGCATTTGGGGGGGTTTCTCTTCATTTTAACCTATAGGAATACATGCATTTGGAACTCTAAATCAAACACTGTTTGTGCTAGCTGCTTGAAGCTTGACTCACTCAATTAGTTCCTGGTGTACTCTCTGTGCTTTGTTCCCTGTTGAAGTGGTCCTAAGTGGAGGCGAGGAACATACGCTTTCCTTAGAAAGCATTTACAGAGCTTCAACAGAGCTCCAAGTTAACTGGAATCTCTGCAAATATTTACTCACCTGATCTTGATGACCCTTGTCAGGAAAGATGAGTATACCAGTTGCACTTAGCTACCCAAATGTCGTTCTTCTAGGTTGAAAAGTGCGTTTGCAGGAAACACTTTGAATTTTTAGGTTTCACTTCACTTTTCCTTATAGGGACGTATGCATTTGGACTTATAAATCAAACACGGTTTATGCTAGCCGCTTGAAACTGAAACTCACTCAACTAGTTCTCAGTGCGATCTCTATGCTTTGTTTTCTGTTGAAGTAACCCTAAGCAGAGGCCAGGGAAAGAGACTTTCATTGGAAAGCATTTGCAGTGATTGCACAGAACTTTGAGTTTCCTGGAATCTCAGCAAATATTTTTTCACCCTAACATGTTGTTAACTCGACAGGAAAGATAAGTATACCGGTTGCATTTGGCTGCCCAAATTTAGATCTTCTAGGTTGAATAGTTCTTTGAATTTTAGGTTTCACTTCATTTTCCCCTATAGGGATACATGCATATGGAACTCTAAATCAAACACGGTTTTTGCTGTGTGCTTGTAACTTGACTCATTCAACTAGTTCTCAGTGCACTCTCTATGCATTGTTCCCTGTTGAAGTAGCCCTAAGCAGAGGCAAGGAAAACACACTTTCTTTGGAAAGTATTCACCGAGCTTCCAAAAAACTCAGAGATTACGGAAACCTCAGCCAATATTTTGTCACCCTATCTTGTTGATACTTGGTAGGAAAAAGGTGTATACCAGTTGCGCTTGGCTGCACACATATTGTTCTGCTAGGTTGAAGCATTCCTTTGCAGGTTGACTTTGAATATTTAGGTTTTACTACATTTTCCCCTCTAGGGATACATGCTTTTGAAAATCTAAATCAAACACGGTTTGTGCTAGCTGCTTGAAACTTGACTCACTGAATGAATTCTCATTGTGCTCTCTACGCTTCGTTACCGGTTTATGTACCCCTAAGCAGAGCAAAGAAAAATAGACTTTCATTTGAACGTGCTTGTAGAGCATCCACAGAACTCAAGAGTTTACTGGACTCTCAGCAAATGTTTTTTCACCCGATCTTGTTGAAACTTGGCAGCAAAAATGAGTATATGGGTTGCACTTGGCAGCCCAAATTTCGTAATCTTATGTTGAAGAGTTCCTTTGCAGGAACACTTTGAATTTTTAGGTTTAACTTCTTTTTTCCCTATGTGAATACATGCATTTGGAATGCTAAATCAAACACAGTTTGTGATACCTGTTTGAAACTTGGCTCACTCAATTAGTTCTCAGTGCACTCTCTATGCATTGTCCCCCGCTGAAGTATCCCCAAGCAGAGGCAAGGAAAATACGCTTTCTTATGTAAGTGTTTGCAGAGCTTCCACAAAACTCCCAAGTTTACTGGAATTTCAGCGAATATTTTTTCACTTGATCTTGTTGGTCCTAGTTAAGAAAGATGAGTATACCAGTTGCATTTGCCTGCCAAAATTTCGTTCTTCTAAGTTGAAGCATGTGCTTTCAGGAAGACATTGCATTTGGGGGGTTTCTCTTCATTTTAACCTATAGGAATACATGCATTTGGAACTCTAAATCAAACACTGTTTGTGCTAGCTGCTTGAAGCTTGACTCACTCAATTAGTTCCTGGTGTACTCTCTGTGCTTTGTTCCCTGTTGAAGTGGTCCTAAGTGGAGGCGAGGAACATACGCTTTCCTTAGAAAGCATTTACAGAGCTTCAACAGAGCTCCACGTTAACTGGAATCTCTGCAAATATTTACTCACCTGATCTTGATGACCCTTGTCAGGAAAGATGAGTATACCAGTTGCAATTAGCTACCCAAATGTCGTTCTTCTAGGTTGAAAAGTTCGTTTGCAGGAACACTTTGAATTTTTAGGTTTCACTTCACTTTTCCTTATAGGGACGTATGCAGTTGGACTTATAAATCAAACACAGTTTATGCTAGCTGCTTGAAACTGAAACTCACTCAACTAGTTCTCAGTGCGATCTCTATGCTTTGTTTTCTGTTGACGTAACCCTAAGCAGAGGCCAGGGAAAGAAACTTTCATTGGAAAGCATTTGCAGTGATTGCACAGAAATTTGAGCTTCCTGGAATCTCAGCAAATATTTTTTCACCCTAACTTGTTGTTAACTCGACAGGAAAGATAAGTATACCGGTTGCATTTGGCTGCCCAAATTTAGATCTTCTAGGTTGAATAGTTGGTTTGCAGGAATACTTTGAAATTTTAGGTTTCACTTCATTTTCCCCTATACGGATACATGCACATGGAACTCTAAATCAAACACGGTTTTTGCTGTGTGCTTGTAACTTGACTCATTCAACTAGTTCTCAGTGCACTCTCTATGCATTGTTCCCTGTTGAAGTAGCCCTAAGCAGAGGCAAGGAAAACACACTTTCTTTGGAAAGTATTCACCGAGCTTCCAAAAAACTCAGAGATTACGGAAACCTCAGCCAATATTTTGTCACCCTATCTTGTTGATACTTGGTAGGAAAAAGGTGTATACCAGTTGCGCTTGGCTGGACAAATTTTGTTCTGCTAGGTTGAAGCATTCCTTGGCAGGATGACTTTGAATATTTAGGTTTTACTACATTTTCCCCTCTAGGGATACATGCTTTTGAAAATCTAAATCAAACACGGTTTGTGCTAGCTGCTTGAAACTTGACTCACTGAATGAATTCTCATTGTGCTCTCTACGCTTTGTTACCGGTTTATGTACCCCTAAGCAGAGCAAAGAAAAATAGACTTTCATTTGAACGTGTTTGTAGAGCATCCACAGAACTCAAGAGTTTACTGGACTCTCAGCAAATGTTTTTTCACCCGATCTTGTTGAAACTTGGCAGCAAAAATGAGTATATGGGTTGCACTTGGCAGCCCAAATTTCGTAATCTTATGTTGAAGAGTTCCTTTGCAGGAACACTTTGAATTTTTAGGTTTAACTTCTTTTTTCCCTATGTGAATACATGCATTTGGAATGCTAAATCAAACACAGTTTGTGATACCTGTTTGAAACTTGGCTCACTCAATTAGTTCTCAGTGCACTCTCTATGCATTGTCCCCCGCTGAAGTATCCCCAAGCAGAGGCAAGGAAAATACGCTTTCTTATGTAAGTGTTTGCAGAGCTTCCACAAAACTCCCAAGTTTACTGGAATTTCAGCGAATATTTTTTCACTTGATCTTGTTGATCCTAGGTAAGAAAGATGAGTATACCAGTTGCATTTGCCTGCCAAAATTTCGTTCTTCTAAGTTGAAGCATGTGCTTTCAGGAAGACATTGCATTTGGGGGGGTTTCTCTTCATTTTAACCTATAGGAATACATGCATTTGGAACTCTAAATCAAACACTGTTTGTGCTAGCTGCTTGAAGCTTGACTCACTCAATTAGTTCCTGGTGTACTCTCTGTGCTTTGTTCCCTGTTGAAGTGGTCCTAAGTGGAGGCGAGGAACATACGCTTTCCTTAGAAAGCATTTACAGAGCTTCAACAGAGCTCCAAGTTAACTGGAATCTCTGCAAATATTTACTCACCTGATCTTGATGACCCTTGTCAGGAAAGATGAGTATACCAGTTGCACTTAGCTACCCAAATGTCGTTCTTCTAGGTTGAAAAGTTCGTTTGCAGGAACACTTTGAATTTTTAGGTTTCACTTCACTTTGCCTTATAGGGACGTATGCATTTGGACTTATAAATCAAACACGGTTTATGCTAGCTGCTTGAAACTGAAACTCACTCAACTAGTTCTCAGTGCGATCTCTATGCTTTGTTTTCTGTTGAAGTAACCCTAAGCAGAGGCCAGGGAAAGAGACTTTCATTGGAAAGCATTTGCAGTGATTGCACAGAACTTTGAGTTTCCTGGAATCTCAGCAAATATTTTTTCACCCTAACTTGTTGTTAACTCGACAGGAAAGATAAGTATACCGGTTGCATTTGGCTGCCCAAATTTAGATCTTCTAGGTTGAACAGTTGGTTTGCAGGAATACTTTGAAATTTTAGGTTTCACTTCATTTTCCCCTATAGGGATACATGCTTTGGGAACTCTAACTCAAACACGGTTTGTACTAGCTGCATGAAACTTGACTCCCTCAGATAGTTCTCAGGGCACTCTCTATGCTTTGTTTCCTGATGAAGTAGCCCTAAGCAGAGGCAAGAAAAATATACTTTCATTTTAAAGTGTTTGCAGAGCTTCCACAGAACTCTTGAGTTTCCTGGAATCTCAGCAAAATTTTTTCCCCCGAACTTGATGATACTCTGCAGCAAAGATGAGTATACTGGTTTCACTTGGCTGCCCAAATTTCCTTCTTCAGGGTTGAAGCGTTCGTTTGCAGGAGCACTTTGAATTTTAAGTTTCACTTCCTTTTCCCTTATAGGGATCCATGCATTTGGAACTGTATATCCAACACGGTTTGTGCTAGCTTCTTCGAACTTGACTCACTCAATTAGTTCTGGGTGTGCTCTCTATGCTTTGTTCCCTGTGGTAGTAGCTCTAAGCAGAGGCAAGGAACATATACTTTCATCGGAAAGCATTTGCAAAGCTTCCACAGAACTCTGAGTTTACTGGAATCTCAGCAAATATTTATTCACCCGAACTTGTTGATACTTAGCTGGAAAAATGTGTATACCAGTTGCTCTTGGCTTCCCAAATTTCGTTTTTCAGTTTGAAGCATTCATTTTCAGGAACACTTTATTTGTAGGTTTGAATTCCTTTTCCCCTACAGGGTTCCATGAATGTGGAACTGTAAATCAAACATGGTTTGTGCTAGCTGCTTGAAACTTGACTCAGTCAATGAGTTCTCAGTGTGCTCTCTATGCTTTTCTCCCTGGTAAAGTAGCTGTAAGCAAAGGCAAGGAAATACACTTTCATTTGAAAGCGTTTGCAGAGCTCCCACAGAACTCTCAGTTTACAAGAATATCAGAAAAATAAAACTTTTCACCCATTCTTGTTGATACTTGGCAGGAAAGATCGCTATACCAGTTGCACTTGGCTTTCCAAATTTCATTCGTCTAGGTTCAACTGTTCCTTTGCAGGAACACTTTGAATTTTTAGGTTTCACTTCGTTGTCTCCTATAGGGATACATGCATTTGGAACTCTAAATGAAACACGGATTTTGCTAGCGGCTTAAAACTTGACACACTCGATTAGTTCTCAGTGTGGTCTCTATGCTTTGTTCCCTGTTGAAGGAGCTCTAAACAGAGACAGTGAAAATACACTTTCATTTGAAAGTGTTTGCAGAGCGTCCGTAGAACTATGAGTTTACTGGACTCTCAGCTAATATTTTTTCACCTGATTTTCTTGGTATTCGACAGGAGAGATAACTATACAAGTTGTCCTTGGCTGTTCAGATCTCGTGCGTCTAGATTGAAACGTTCGTTTGCAGGAAAACTTTGAATTTTTAGGTTTCACTTCATTTTCCCCTATAGGGATACATGCATGTGGAACTCTAAATCAAACACGGTTTTTGCTGTGTGCTTGCAACTTGACTCACTCAACTAGTCCTCAGTGCACTCTCTAAGCATTGTTCCCTGTTGAAGTAGCCCTAAGCAGAGGCAAGGAAAACACACTTTCTTTGGAAAGTATTCACCGAGCTTCCAAAAAACTCAGAGATTACGGAAACCTCAGCCAATATTTTGTCACCCTATCTTGTTGATACTTGGTAGGAAAAAGGTGTATACCAGTTGCGCTTGGCTGCACAAATTTTGTTCTGCTAGGTTGAAGCATTCCTTTGCAGGATGACTTTGAATATTTAGGTTTTACTACATTTTCCCCTCTAGGGATACATGCTTTTGAAAATCTAAATCAAACACGGTTTGTGCTAGCTGCTTGAAACTTGACTCACTGAATGAATTCTCATTGTGCTCTCTACGCTTCATTACCAGTTTATGTTCCCCTAAGCAGAGCAAAGAAAAATAGACTTCCGTTTGAACGTGTTTGTAGAGCATCCACAGAACTCAAGAGTTTACTGGACTCTCAGCAAATGTTTTTTCACCCGATCTTGTTGAAACTTGGCTGCAAAAATGAGTATATGGGTTGCACTTGGCAGCCCAAATTTCGTAATCTTATGTTGAAGAGTTCCTTTGCAGGAACACTTTGAATTTTTTAGGTTTAACTTCTTTTTTCCCTACATGAATACATGCATTTGGAACGCTAAATCAAACACAGTTTGTGATACCTGTTTGAAACTTGGCTCACTCCATTAGTTCTCAGTGCACTCTCTATGCATTGTCCCCCGCTGAAGTATCCCCAAGCAGAGGCAAGGAAAATACGCTTTCTTATGTAAGTGTTTGCAGAGCTTCCACAAAACTCCCAAGTTTACTGGAATTTCAGCGAATATTTTTTCACTTGATCTTGTTGATCCTAGGTAAGAAAGATGAGTATACCAGTTGCATTTGCCTGCCAAAATTTCGTTCTTCTAAGTTGAAGCATGTGCTTTCAGGAAGACATTGCATTTGGGGGGTTTCTCTTCATTTTAACCTATAGGAATACATGCATTTGGAACTCTAAATCAAACACTGTTTGTGCTAGCTGCTTGAAGCTTGACTCACTCAATTAGTTCCTGGTGTACTCTCTGTGCTTTGTTCCCTGTTGAAGTGGTCCTAAGTGGAGGCGAGGAACATACGCTTTCCTTAGAAAGCATTTACAGAGCTTCAACAGAGCTCCAAGTTAACTGGAATCTCTGCAAATATTTACTCACCTGATCTTGATGATCCTTGTCAGGAAAGATGAGTATACCAGTTGCACTTAGCTACCCAAATGTCGTTCTTCTAGGTTGAAAAGTTCGTTTGCAGGAACACTTTGAATTTTTAGGTTTCACTTCACTTTTCCTTAGAGGGACGTATGCATTTGGACTTATAAATCAAACACGGTTTATGCTAGCTGCTTGAAACTGAAACTCACTCAACTAGTTCTCAGTGCGATCTCTATGCTTTGTTTTCTGTTGAAGTAACCCTAAGCAGAGGCCAGGGAAAGAAACTTTCATTGGAAAGCATTTGCAGTGATTGCACAGAACTTTGAGTTTCCTGGAATCTCAGCAAATATTTTTTCACCCTAACTTGTTGTTAACTCGACAGGAAAGATAAGTATACCGGTTGCATTTGGCTGCCCAAATTTAGATGTTCTAGGTTGAATAGTTGGTTTGCAGGAATACTTTGAAATTTTAGGTTTCACTTCATTTTCCCCTATAGGGATACATGCTTTGGGAACTCTAAATCAAACACTGTTTGTGCTAGCTGCTTGAAGCTTGACTCACTCAATTAGTTCCTGGTGTACTCTCTGTGCTTTGTTCCCTGTTGAAGTGGTCCTAAGTGGAGGCGAGGAACATACGCTTTCCTTAGAAAGCATTTACAGAGCTTCAACAGAGCTCCAAGTTAACTGGAATCTCTGCAAATATTTACTCACCTGATCTTGATGATCCTTGTCAGGAAAGATGAGTATACCAGTTGCACTTAGCTACCCAAATGTCGTTATTCCAGGTTGAAAAGTTCGTTTGCAGGAACACTTTGAATTTTTAGGTTTCACTTCACTTTTCCTTATAGGGACGTATGCATTTGGACTTATAAATCAAACACGGTTTATGCTCGCTGCTTGAAACTGAAACTCACTCAACTAGTTCTCATTGCGATCTCTATGCTTTGTTTTCTGTTGAAGTAACCCTAAGCAGAGGCAAGGGAAAGAAACTTTCATTGGAAAAGCATTTGCAGTGATTCCACAGAACTTTGAGTTTCCTGGAATCTCAGCAAATATTTTTTCACCCTAACTTGCTGTTACCTCGACAGGAAATTTGGCTGCCCAAATTTAGATCTTCTAGGTTGAATAGTTGGTTTGCAGGAATACTTTGAAATTTTAGGTTTCACTTCATTTTCCCCTATAGGGATACATGCTTTTGGAACTCTAACACAAACACGGTTTGTACTAGCTGCATGAAACTTGACTCACTCAGTTAGTTCTCAGTGCACTCTCTATGCTTTGTTTCCTGATGAAGTAGCCCTAAGCAGAGGCAAGAAAAATATACTTTCATTTTAAAGTGTTTGCAGAGCTTCCACAAAACTCTTGAGTTTCCTGGAATCTCAGCAAAATTTTTTCCCCCGATCTTGATGATACTCGGCAGCAAAGATGAGTATACTGGTTTCACTTGGCTGCCCAAATTTCCTTCTTCAGGGTTGAAGCGTTCGTTTGCAGGAGCACTTTGAATTTTAAGTTTCACTTCCTTTTCCCTTATAGGGATCCATGCATTTGGAACTGTATATCCAACACGGTTTGTGCTAGCTTCTTCGAACTTGACTCACTCAATTAGTTCTGGGTGTGCTCTCTATGCTTTGTTCCCTGTGGTAGTAGCTCTAAGCAGAGGCAAGGAACATACACTTTCATCGGAAAGCATTTGCAAAGCTTCCACAGAACTCTGAGTTTACTGGAATCTCAGCAAATATTTATTCACCAGAACTTGTTGATTCTTAGCTGGAAAAATGTGTATACCAGTTGCTGTTGGCTAACCAAATTTCGTTTTTCAGTTTGAAGCATTCATTTTCAGGAACACTTTATTTGTAGGTTTGAATTCCTTTTCCCCTATAGGGATCCATGAATGTGGAACTGTAAATCAAACATGGTTTGTGCTAGCTGCTTGAAACTTGACTCAGTCAATGAGTTCTCAGTGTGCTCTCTATGCTTTTCTCCCTGTTAAAGTAGCTGTAAGCAAAGGCAAGGAAATACACTTTCATTTGAAAGCGTTTGCAGAGCTCCCACAGAACTCTCAGTGTACAAGAATATCAGAAAAAAAACTTTTCACCCATTTGTCGCGACCCCTTGCCTGCAAGGAAGACGCAACACTCGGGAATCTTCTTTCAGCAGTTTATTCAGGTCCCTGATATTTCTTATTCTTCTTCTCTTCTTCTCTCCTCCCCGGATGCACCTCCCAGCCTTAATAAAGCACCCCAAGCCCCAATGAAAAGCTGCCGCGTGGAGCTTTCTCACAGGGTGGTATACAGGGTGGTGAAAAATCATGTGCCAACTCTCTCAGATAAGGAGTTGTTTGTCACGTACCACAGCGGAGCCAGCGCCATCTCGTAATGGCGACCATAGTCTGCAGAAACGGCAGAAGCGGCTCACCACAGTTCCCCCTTTCTGTTTTATTAAAACAATACAGGCGAGAGTAGAAGACCTATCCCACTGTGCAGAAGTGGCTGCATAGTATGGCTCAGTCCTAAGGAGGGCCCTTCCCCAGACCCGAGGCCATATCAGCCGACGCCTTTTTTCGTGGGGGCGGGGCGTGGACGCGTCTAACCCGCATACAATAGGACATGCTTTCCTTGAGGTCCACTTCAAGGATCACTCAAGTGCAGTGCCTTGCCTCGCATCCTGTATCGTGACGATGGTGGACGAAGGGGAATAGCTGAGGCTGAACTGTGGCTGTTTATAATGACAAACAAGTTGACAGCACCCTGAAAGAAAGGCACGGACTTTAAAGCGATAGAAAAGCACTAGTGTGGAAACCCATCTGCGTGCAATGGCAGCAAGACCGGCAGAGTGCAAGGGCTTTCCAACACTAAGAGAATAACAAGGAAAGTCATGTCGATCCCAGTGCAATGTTATAATAACTTGGGGTGCAACGACCATGACAAAGGTTTACTGTTTAAGATGTGCAAGCCAGACTTGAGGTGAGTTGCCATTTTCTAAAGCTGCAAGAGCTTGTATGATCATAGCCTTTTCTTGTGCATGGCGAGTTTTAAGGTGACAGAGAAACCACAAACAAAGTATAACACTGAAGCAACACATTGCACCAAAAATGTTTATTCCCACCCACTCTTTGAAGAAGGAAAAAGCAGAAGATATCCAATCGGTGAATTGACCCAAAGTCACTGGTTCAACACGGGTACTGTTCAAAACAGCAATCTGAGTTAGTTGAGACTGGATCAAGTTTTCTGCTGCCATGGACCAATTTCCGGCCAAATATTCGCCAATGATGCGGGAGGCATTCCTGGAATCATTAAATTTGACAGAGGTTATACATAAATGTGCACGTTGATCAACACAACCCAAAAGCACTAAGTCAGCCAATTCTTCTACCTGAGCTTGGAGTAAATCTATCCTTTGGTTGGCAGCTAAAATCCCTGACAAAATATGTTGATTAATTGAATTTTGGGATTCAAGTATAGTGGAAGTTTGTTGAACAACTTGATTAATGGTGGCAGCAGTTTGTACTTGACTGGCCATGGCTACTCCAGCTGTAACTGCTGCAGCAGCAGACACTGCCATAGCTGTCACTATAGTTGCCGTAATTCCAAAATCTCTGCGGGTTCTAATCAATTCAACAATAGGAAAGGATTCTGGATCTGCAGTAACCGGGATCGGGACAAAGTTTGGAATTTTCATAACCACTGCTGTAGTCCAGGAGCCATTCCAACACTCAGACAAATAGCAAGTAACATTAGAACAATTAATGTAACATTAGCCAAAAGAAACAGGAACGGAGATTGGAGACAGACTGCTGCGGAGGGTAATGTAGCATTAGATAATTGTGAATTATTTGCAAAACTTTTAAGCCTCCTATTTCGTTTTGAGTCTTGGGTAATGCCAGAAACATTAAACAGCCAACTCTGGACTCCTAATATTTCCCTGGGGAAACACAAGCGCGGACTAGACTAGCCCAATCTGAGGGAGTCATACAAAATCTAGTAAGTCCCTCCACCTGAGTGAGAGTGAAAGCGGCATCTATGCCATAAGTGCGGACGGATTCTGCCAAGGTTTTAACTATCTTAAAGTCTAAAGGCTCATGATATCTTCCCCTATTATTGTCCTGAAAGACCGGGTACGCAAGTCCCATATCTGTATTAACTGTCCTCCAAACTTGCGCATGAAAAGACCTCCCGGAACCTTGGTTTCCCCCCACATATGGGGGTGTGGCAACAGGCATCATATCTTCTTCTAAATTTTCAACCTCCTCCTCCTCAGAATTCTGTTGACCAATATTTGATCCCTCCCCTTTCTTACAGTAGGCATGTGCACCTTGTGTCTCCTTTTTCTTTTTTTTCATTTTTATCTTATGTAGTTGTTGCAACAATATATCAAGGTCCTCAGAACTCTCTGAGTCGCTTGTGTTCTCAGGCGTTTTTAATTCGGTCAAGTCTGGATAGAGCCTTCTCCTATTTTTATCTTCAGGCTCTTTTGCCTTTTCACTACTGTTACTTTTGATACTCTCTGCCACTTCACTATGTGACCCTTCAGATTTTTCCTCATGTAGTTGCTCAAGAACGGCCTGACCCTCTCACTCACAGTTTCTTGGAATTTACCATCTGTAAGGCAACTACGGACCATTTTCCAAAGGGGTATCACCCCACCCTCAAATATGCCCTGCTCAGATGCAAAGTCAAGATCTTTGCCTAATTTATCCCAACTAGGTACAGTAAGGCTGCCCGAAAATGCAAACAACGGTGCAGCGATATCTATCTTCTGTAAAAATCTCTGTAAAGTACTATGCTTCACTTCCAGTCCCTTGGAACGTAACAGGCCATCTAGGGCCAGAAGAAGCGGACTTGAAAATGCGGCACCCATGACACAACGACAAAAGAAGCACAAAAAACAAAAGCGAAAGTAGAAGCGAAAGTACACAGTGTAGCTGCAATAAAATGTAAGGCTCTCTCTGTGTTTACAGAGGAGTTGCCCCGCTTTGGTTGCGGATCCCACTTACTAGGGATTAACCCCGCATTGGTCGTGGATCCCACTTACCTGGGACTAACCGGTGTACCACCCCTGACTGCTGAAAGTTCTGGTTCCCGGGTTTAGGCACCAATTGTCTCGACCCCTTGCCAGCAAGGAAGACGCAACACTCGGGAATCTTCTTTCAGCAGTTTATTCAGGTCCCTGATATTTCTTATTCTTCTTCTCTTCTTCTCTCCTCCCCGGATGCATCTCCCAGCCTTAATAAAGCACCCCAAGCCCCAATGAAAAGCTGCCGCGTGGAGCTTTCTCACAGGGTGGTATACAGGGTGGTAAAAATCATGTGCCAACTCTCTCAGATAAGGAGTTGTTTGTCGCATACCACAGCGGAGCCAGCGCCATCTCGTAATGGCGACCATAGTCTGCAGAAACGGCAGAAGCGGCTCACCACACCCATTCTTGTTGATACTTGGCAGGAAAGATCGCTATACCAGTTGCACTTGGCTATCCAAATTTCATTCGTCTAGGTTCAACTGTTCCTTTGCAGGAACACTTTGAATTTTTAGGTTTCACTTCGTTGTCCCCTATAGGGATACATGCATTTGGAACTCTAAATGAAACACGGATTATGCTAGCGGCTTGAAACTTGACACACTCGATTAGTTCTCAGTGTGGTCTCTATGCTTTGTTCCCTGTTGAAGTAGCTCTAAACAGAGACAATGAAAATACACTTTCATTTGAAAGTGTTTGCAGAGCTTCCGTAGAACTATGAGTTTACTGGACTCTCAGCTAATATTTTTTCACCCGATCTTCTTGGTATTCGACAGGAGAGATAACTATACAAGTTGTCCTTGGCTGTTCAGACCTCATGCTTCTAGATTGAAACGTTCGTTTGCAGGAAAACTTTGAATTTTTAGGTTTCACTTCATTTTCCCCTATAGGGATACATGCATGTGGAACTCTAAATCAAACACGGTTTTTGCTGTGTGCTTGCAAATTGACTCACTCAACTAGTTCTCACTGCACTCTCTAAGCATTGTTCCCTGTTGAAGTAGCCCTAAGCAGAGGCAAGGAAAACACACTTTCTTTGGAAAGTATTCACCGAGCTTCCAAAAAACTCAGAGATTACGGAAACCTCCGCCAATATTTTGTCACCCTATCTTGTTGATACTTGGTAGGAAAAAGGTGTATACCAGTTGCGCTTGGCTGCACAAATTTTGTTCTGCTAGGTTGAAGCATTCCTTTGCAGGATGACTTTGAATATTTAGGTTTTACTACATTTTCCCCTCTGGGATACATGCTTTTGAAAATCTAAATCCAACACGGTTTGTGCTAGCTGCTTGAAACTGGACTCACTGAATGAATTCTCATTGTGCTCTCTACGCTTTGTTCCCGGTTTATGTACCCCTAAGCAGAGCAAAGAAAAATAGACTTTCATTTGAAAGTGTTTGTAGAGCATCCACAGAACTCAAGAGTTTACTGGACTCTCAGCAAATGTTTTTTCACCCGATCTTGTTGATACTTGGCAGCAAAAATGAGTATATGGGTTGCACTTGGCAGCCCAAATTTCGTAATCTTATGTTGAAGAGTTCCTTTGCAGGAACACTTTGAATTTTTAGGTTTAACTTCTTTTTTCCCTATATGAATACATGCATTTGGAATGCTAAATCAAACACAGTTTGTGATACCTGTTTGAAACTTGGCTCACTCAATTAGTTCTCAGTGCACTCTCTATGCATTGTCCCCCGCTGAAGTATCCCCAAGCAGAGGCAAGGAAAATACGCTTTCTTATGTAAGTGTTTGCAGAGCTTCCACAAAACTCCCAAGATTACTGGAATTTCAGCGAATAATTTTTCACTTGATCTTGTTGATCCTAGGTAAGAAAGATGTGTATACCAGTTGCATTTGCCTGCCAAAATTTCGTTCTTCTAAGTTGAAGCATGTGCTTTCAGGAAGACATTGCATTTGGGGGGTTTCTCTTCATTTTAACCTATAGGAATACATGCATTTGGAACTCCAAATCAAACACTGTTTGTGCTAGCTGCTTGAAGCTTGACTCACTCAATTAGTTCCTGGTGTACTCTCTGTGCTTTGTTCCCTGCTGAAGTGATCCTAAGTGGAGGCGAGGAACATACGCTTTCCTTAGAAAGCATTTACAGAGCTTCAACAGAGCTCCAAGTTAACTGGAATCTCTGCAAATATTTACTCACCTGATCTTGATGATCCTTGTCAGGAAAGATGAGTATACCAGTTGCACTTAGCTACCCAAATGTCGTTCTTCTAGGTTGAAAAGTTCGTTTGCAGGAACACTTTGAATTTTTAGGTTTCACTTCACTTTTCTTATAGGGACGTATGCATTTGGACTTATAAATCAAACACGGTTTATGCTCGCTGCTTGAAACTGAAACTCACTCAACTAGTTCTCATTGCGATCTCTATGCTTTGTTTTCTGTTGAAGTAACCCTAAGCAGAGGCAAGGGAAAGAAACTTTCATTGGAAAGCATTTGCAGTGATTCCACAGAACTTTGAGTTTCCTGGAATCTCAGCACATATTTTTTCACACTAACTTGTTGTTAACTCGACAGGAAAGATAAGTATACCGGTTGCATTTGGCTGCCCAAACTTAGATCTTCTAGGTTGAATAGTTGGTTTGCAGGAATACTTTGAAATTTTAGGTTTCACTTCATTTTCCCCTATACGGATACATGCACGTGGAACTCTAAATCACACACGGTTTTTGCTGTGTGCTTGCAACTTGACTCACTCAACTAGTTCTCAGTGCACTCTCTAAGCATTGTTCCCTGTTGAAGTAGCCCTAAGCAGAGGCAAGGAAAACACACTTTCTTTGGAAAGTATTCACCGAGCTTCCAAAAATCTCAGAGATTACGGAAACCTCAGCAAATATTTTGTCACCCTATCTTGTTGATACTTGGTAAAAAAAAGGTGTATACCAGTTGCGCTTGGCTGCACAAATTTGTTCTGCTAGGTTGAAGCATTCCTTTGCAGGATGACTTTGAATATTTAGGTTTTACTACATTTTCCCCTCTAGGGATACATGCTTTTGAAAATCTAAATCAAACACGGTTTGTGCTAGCTGCTTGAAACTGGACTCACTGAATGAATTCTCATTGTGCTCTCTATGCATTGTTCCCGGTTTATGTACCCTAAGCAGAGCAAAGAAAAATAGACTTTCATTTGAAAGTGTTTGTAGAGCATCCACAGAACTCAAGAGTTTACTGGACTCTCAGCAAATGTTTTTTCACCCGATCTTGTTGAAACTTGGCAGCAAAAATGAGTATATGGGTTGCACTTGGCAGCCCAAATTTCGTAATCTTATGTTGAAGAGTTCCTTGGCAGGAACACTTTGAATTTTTAGGTTTAACTTCTTTTTTCCCTATATGAATACTTGCATTTAGAATGCTAAATCAAACACAGTTTGTGATACCTGTTTGAAACTTGGCTCACTCAATTAGTTCTCAGTGCACTCTCTATGCATTGTCCCCCGCTGAAGTATCCCCAAGCAGAGGCAAGGAAAATACGCTTTCTTATGTAAGTGTTTGCAGAGCTTCCACAAAACTCCCAAGTTTACTGGAATTTCAGCGAATATTTTTTCACTTGATCTTGTTGATCCTAGGTAAGAAAGATGAGTATACCAGTTGCATTTGCCTGCCAAAATTTCGTTCTTCTAAGTTGAAGCATGTGCTTTCAGGAAGACATTGCATTTGGGGGGTTTCTCTTCATTTTAACCTATAGGAATACATGCATTTGGAACTCTAAATCAAACACTGTTTGTGCTAGCTGCTGGAAGCTTGACTCACTCAATTAGTTCCTGGTGTACTCTCTGTGCTTTGTTCCCTGTTGAAGTGGTCCTAAGTGGAGGCGAGGAACATACGCTTTCCTTAGGAAGCATTTACAGAGCTTCAACAGAGCTCCAAGTTAACTGGAATCTCTGCAAATATTTATTCACCTGATCTTGTTGATCCTTGTCAGGAAAGATGAGTATACCTGTTGCACTTAGCTACCCAAATGTCGTTCTTCTAGGTTGAAAAGTTCGTTTGCAGGAACACTTTGAATTTTTAGGTTTCACTTCACTTTTCCTTATAGGGACGTATGCATTTGGACTTATAAATCAAACACGGTTTATGCTAGCTGCTTGAAACTGAAACTCACTCAACTAGTTCTCAGTGCGATCTCTATGCTTTGTTTTCTGTTGAAGTAACCCTAAGCAGAGGCAAGGGAAAGAAATTATCATTGGAAAGCATTATCAGTGATTCCACAGAACTTTGAGTTTCCTGGAATCTCAGCACATATTTTTTCACCCTAACTTGTTGTTAACTCGACAGGAAAGATAAGTATACCGGTTGCATTTGGCTGCCCAAATTTAGATCTTCTAGGTTGAATAGTTGGTTTGCAGGAATACTTTGAAATTTTAGGTTTCACTTCATTTTCCCCTATAGGGATACATGCTTTGGGAACTCTAACTCCAACACGGTTTGTACTAGCTGCATGAAACTTGACTCACTCAGTTAGTTCTCAGTGCACTCTCTATGCTTTGTTTCCTGATGAAGTAGCCCCAAGCAGAGGCAAGAAAAATATACTTTCATTTTAAAGTGTTTGCAGAGCTTCCACAGAACTCTGGAGTTTCCTGGAATCTCAGCAAAATTTTTTCACCTGATCTTGATGATACTCGGCAGCAAAGATGAGTATACTGGTTTCACTTGGCTGCCCAAATTTCCTTCTTCAGGGTTGAAGCGTTCGTTTGCAGGAGCACTTTGAATTTTAAGTTTCACTTCCTTTTCCCTTACAGGGATACATGCATTTGGAACTGTATATCCAACACGGTTTGTGCTAGCTTCTTCGAACTTGACTCACTCAATTAGTTCTGGGTGTGCTCTCTATGCTTTGTTCCCTGTGGTAGTAGCTCTAAGCAGAGGCAAGGAACATACGCTTTCATCTGAAAGCATTTGCAAAGCTTCCACAGAACTCTGAGTTTACTGGAATCTCAGCAAATATTTATTCACCCGAACTTGTTGATACTTAGCAGGAAAAATGTGTATACCAGTTGCTCTTGGCTGCCCAAATTTCGTTTTTCAGTTTGAAGCATTCATTTTCAGGAACACTTTATTTGTAGGTTTGAATTCCTTTTCCCCTATAGGGATCCATGAATGTGGAACTGTAAATCAAACATGGTTTGTGCTAGCTGCTTGAAACTTGACTCAGTCAATGAGTTCTCAGTGTGCTCTCTATGCTTTTCTCCCTGTTAAAGTACCTGTAAGCAAAGGCAAGGAAATACACTTTCATTTGAAAGCGTTTGCAGAGCTCCCACACAACTCTCAGTTAACAAGAATATCAGAAAAAAAACTTTTCACCCATTCTTGTTGATACTTGGCAGGACAGATAGCTATACCAGTTGCACTTGGCTTTCCAAATTTCATTCGTCTAGGTTCAACTGTTCCTTTGCAGGAACACTTTGAATTTTTAGGTTTCACTTCGTTGTTCCCTATAGGGAAACATGCATTTGGAACTCTAAATGAAACACGGATTTTGCTAGCGGCTTGAAACTTGACACACTCGATTAGTTCTCAGTGTGGTCTCTATGCTTTGTTCCCTGTTGAAGTAGCTCTAAACAGAGACAATGAAAATACACTTTCATTTGAAAGTGTTTGCAGAGCTTCCGTAGAACTATGAGTTTACTGGACTCTCAGCTAATATTTTTTCACCCGATCTTCTTGGTATTCGACAGGAGAGATAACTATACAAGTTGTCCTTGGCTGTTCAGATCTCGTGCTTCTAGATTGAAACGTTCGTTTGCAGGAAAACTTTGAATTTTTAGGTTTCACTTCATTTTCCCCTATAGGGATACATGCATGTGGAACTCTAAATCAAACACGGTTTTTGCTGTGTGCTTGCAACTTGACTCACTCAACTAGTTCTCAGTGCACTCTCTAAGCATTGTTCCCTGTTGAAGTAGCCCTAAGCAGAGGCAAGGAAAACACACTTTCTTTGGAAAGTATTCACCGAGCTTCCAAAAAACTCAGAGATTACGGAAACCTCAGCCAATATTTTGTCACCCTATCTTGTTGATACTTGGTAGGAAAAAGGTGTATACCAGTTGCACTTGGCTGCACAAATTTTGTTCTGCTAGGTTGAAGCATTCCTTTGCAGGATGACTTCGAATATTTAGGTTTTACTACATTTTCCCCTCTAGGGATACATGCTTTTGAAAATCTAAATCAAACACGGTTGGTGCTAGCTGCTTGAAACTGGACTCACTGAATGAATTCTCATTGTGCTCTCTACGCTTCGTTACCGGTTTATGTACCCCTAAGCAGAGCAAAGAAAAATAGACTTTCATTTGAACGTGTTTGTAGAGCATCCACAGAACTCAAGAGTTTACTGGATTCTCAGCAAATGTTTTTTCACCCGATCTTGTTGATACTTGGCAGCAAAAATGAGTATATGGGTTGCACTTGGCAGCCCAAATTTCGTAATCTTATGTTGAAGAGTTCCTTTGCAGGAACACTTTGAATTTTTAGGTTTAACTTCTTTTTTCCCTATATGAATACATGCATTTGGAATGCTAAATCAAACACAGTTTGTGATACCTGTTTGAAACTTTGCTCACTCAATTAGTTCTCAGTGCACTCTCTATGCATTGTCCCCCGCTGAAGTATCCCCAAGCAGAGGCAAGGAAAATACACTTTCTTATGTAAGTGTTTGCAGAGCTTCCACAAAACTCCCAAGTTTACTGGAATTTCAGCGAATATTTTTTTCACTTGATCTTGTTGATCCTAGGTAAGAAAGATGAGTATATCAGTTGCATTTGCCTGCCAAAATTTCGTTCTTCTAAGTTGAAGCATGTGCTTTCAGGAAGACATTGCATTTGGAGGGTTTCTCTTCATTTTAACCTATAGGAATACATGCATTTGGAACTCTAAATCAAACACAGTTTGTGCTAGCTGCTTGAAGCTTGACTCACTCAATTAGTTCCTGGTGTACTCTCTGTGCTTTGTTCCCTCTTGAAGTGGTCCTAAGTGGAGGCGAGGAACATACGCTTTCCTTAGAAAGCATTTACAGAGCTTCAACAGAGCTCCAAGTTAACTGGAATCTCTGCAAATATTTACTCACCTGATCTTGATGATCCTTGTCAGGAAAGATGAGTATACCAGTTGCACTTAGCTACCCAAATGTCGTTCTTCTAGGTTGAAAAGTTCGTTTGCAGGAACACTTTGAATTTTTAGGTTTCACTTCACTTTTCCTTATAGGGACGTATGCATTTGGACTTATAAATCAAACACGGTTTATGCTAGCTGCTTGAAACTGAAACTCACTCAACTAGTTCTCAGTGCGATCTCTATGCTTTGTTTTCTGTTGAAGTAACCCTAAGCAGAGGCAAGGGAAAGAAACTTTCATTGGAAAGCATTTGCAGTGATTCCACAGAACTTTGAGTTTTGTTGTAAACTCGACAGGAAAGATAAGTATACCGGTTGCATTTGGCTGCCCAAATTTAGATCTTCTAGGTTGAATAGTTGGTTTGCAGGAATACTTTGAAATTTTAGGTTTCACTTCATTTTCCCCTAAAGGGATACATGCTTTGGGAACTCTAACTCCAACACGGTTTGTACTAGCTGCATGAAACTTGACTCACTCAGTTAGTTCTCAGTGCACTCTCTATGCTTTGTTTCCTGATGAAGTAGCCCTAAGCAGAGGCAAGAAAAATATACTTTCATTTTAAAGTGTTTGCAGAGCTTCCACAGAACTTTTGAGTTTCCTGGAATCTCAGCTAAATTTTTTCACCCGATCTTGATGATACTGGGCAGCAAAGATGAGTATACTGGTTTCACTTGGCTGCCCAAATTTCCTTCTTCAGGGTTGAAGCGTTCGTTTGCAGGAACACTTTGAATTTTAAGTTTCACTTCCTTTTCCCTTACAGGGATACATGCATTTGGAACTGTATATCCAACACGGTTTGTGCTAGCTTCTTCGAACTTGACTCACTCAATTAGTTCTGGGTGTGCTCTCTATGCTTTGTTTCCTGATGAAGTAGCCCTAAGCAGAGGCAAGAAAAATATACTTTCATTTTAAAGTGTTTGCAGAGCTTCCACAGAACTCTTGAGTTTCCTGGAATCTCAGCAAAATTTTTTCACCCGATCATGATGATACTCGGCAGCAAAGATGAGTATACTGGTTTCACTTGGCTGCCCAAATTTCCTTCTTCAGGGTTGAAGCGTTCTTTTGCAGGAGCACTTTGAATTTTAAGTTTCACTTCCTTTTCCCTTTTAGGGATCCATGCATTTGGAACTGTATATCCAACACGGTTTGTGCTAGCTTCTTCGAACTTGACTCACTCAATTAGTTCTGGGTGTGCTCTCTATGCTTTGTTCCCTGTGGTAGTAGCTCTAAGCAGAGGCAAGGAACATACACTTTCATCTGAAAGCATTTGCAAAGCTTCCACAGAACTCTGAGTTTACTTTAATCTCAGCAAATATTTATTCACCCGAACTTGTTGATACTTAGCCGGAAAAATGTGTATACCAGTTGCTCTTGGCTGTCCAAATTTCGTTTTTCAGTTTGAAGCATTCATTTTCAGGAACACTTTATTTGTAGGTTTGAATTCCTTTTCCCCTATAGGGATCCATGAATGTGGAACTGTAAATCCAACATGGTTTGTGCTAGCTGCTTGAAACTTGACTCAGTCAATGAGTTCTCAGTGTGCTCTCTATGCTTTTCTCCCTGTTAAAGTAGCTGTAAGCAAAGGCAATTAAATACACTTGCATTTGAAAGCGTTTGCAGAGCTCCCACAGAACTCTCAGTTTACAAGAATATCAGAAAAAAAACTTTCCACCCATTCTTGTTGATACTTGGCAGGAAAGATCGCTATACCAGTTGCACTTGGCTTTCCAAATTTCATTCGTCTAGGTTCAACTGTTCCTTTGCAGGAACACTTTGAATTTTTAGGTTTCACTTCGTTGTCCCCTATAGGGATACATGCATTTGGAACTCTAAATGAAACACGGATTTTACTAGCGGCTTGAAACTTGAGACACTCGATTAGTTCTCAGTGTGGTCTCTATGCTTTGTTCCCTGTTGAAGTAGCTCTAAACAGAGACAATGAAAATACACTTTCATTTGAAAGTGTTTGCAGAGCTTCCATAGAACTATGATTTTACTGGACTCTCAGCTAATATTTTTTTCACCCGATCTTCTTGGTATTCGACAGGATAGATAACTATACAAGTTGTCCTTGGCTGTTCAGATCTCGTGCTTCTAGATTGAAACGTTCGTTTGCAGGAAAACTTTGAATTTTTAGGTTTCACTTCATTTTCCCCTATAGGGATACATGCATGTGGAACTCTAAATTAAACACGGTTTTTGCTGTGTGCTTGCAACGTGACTCACTCAACTAGTTCTCAGTGCACTCTCTAAGCATTGTTCCCTGTTGAAGTAGCCCTAAGCAGAGGCAAGGAAAACACACTTTCTTTGGAAAGTATTCACCGAGCTTCCAAAAAACTCAGAGATTACGGAAACCTCAGCCAATATTTTGTCACCCTATCTTGTTGATACTTGGTAGGAAAAAGGTGTATACCAGTTGCGCTTGGCTGCACAAATTTTGTTCTGCTAGGTTGAAGCATTCCTTAGCAGGATGACTTTGAATATTTAGGTTTTACTACATTTTCCCCTCTAGGGATACATGCTTTTGAAAATCTAAATCAAACACGGTTTGTGCTAGCTGCTTGAAACTTGACTCACTGAATGAATTCTCATTGTGCTCTCTACGCTTTGTTACCGGTTTATGTACCCCTAAGCAGAGCAAAGAAAAATAGACTTTCATTTGAAAGTGTTTGTAGAGCATCCACAGAACTCAAGAGTTTACTGGACTCTCAGCAAATGTTTTTTCACCCGATCTTGTTGATACTTGGCAGCAAAAAGGAGTATATGGGTTGCACTTGGCAGCCCAAATTTCGTAATCTTATGTTGAAGAGTTCCTTTGCAGGAACACTTTGAATTTTTAGGTTTAACTTCTTTTTCCCTATATGAATACATGCATTTGGAATGCTAAATTAAACACAGTTCGTGATACTTGTTTTAAACTTGGCTCACTCAATTAGTTCTCAGTGCACTCTCTATGCATTGTCCCCCGCTGAAGTATCCCCAAGCAGAGGCAAGGAAAATACGCTTTCTTATGTAAGTGTTTGCAGAGCTTCCACAAAACTCCCAAGTTTACTGGAATTTCAGCGAATATTTTTTCACTTGATCTTGTTGATCCTAGGTAAGAAAGATGAGTATACCAGTTGCATTTGCCTGCTAAAATTTCGTTCTTCTAAGTTGAAGCATGTGCTTTCAGGAAGACATTGCATTTGGGGGGGTTTCTCTTCATTTTAACCTATAGGAATACATGCATTTGGAACTCTAAATCAAACACGGTTTGTGCTAGCTGCTTGAAGCTTGACTCACTCAATTAGTTCCTGGTGTACTCTCTGTGCTTTGTTCCCTGTTGAAGTGGTCCTAAGTGGAGGCGAGGAACATACGCTTTCCTTAGAAAGCATTCACAGAGTTTCAACAGAGCTCCAAGTTAACTGGAATCTCTGCAAATATTTACTCACCCGATCTTGATGATCCTTTTCAGGAAAGATGAGTATACCAGTTGAACTTAGCTTCCCAAATGTCGTTCTTCTAGGTTGAAAAGTTCGTTTGCAGGAACACTTTGAATTTTTAGGTTTCACTTCACTTTTCCTTATAGGGACGTATGCATTTGGACTTATAAATCAAACACGGTTTATGCTAGCTGCTTGAAACTGAAACTCACTCAACTAGTTCTCAGTGCGATCTCTATGCTTTGTTTTCTGTTGAATTAACCCTAAGCACAGGCAAGGTAAAGAAACTTTCATTGGAAAGAATTTGCAGTGATTCCACAGAACTTTGAGTTTCCTTGAATCTCAGCAAATATTTTTTCACCCTAACTTGTTTTTAACTTGACAGGAAAGATAAGTATACTGGTTGCATTTGGCTGCCCAAATTTAGATTTTCTAGGTTGAATAGTTGGTTTGCAGGAATACTTTGAAATTTTAGGTTTCACTTCATTTTCCCCTATAGGGATACATGCTTTTGGAACTCTAACTCAAACACGGTTTGTACTAGCTGCATGAAACTTGACTCACTCAGTTAGTTCTCAGTGCACTCTATATGCTTTGTTTCCTGATGAAGTAGCCCGAAGCAGAGGCAAGAAATATATACTTTCATTTTAAAGTGTTTGCAGAGCTTCCACAGAACTCTTGAGTTTCCTGGAATCTCAGGAAAATTTTTTCACCCGAACTTGATGATACTCGGCAGCAAAGATGAGTTTACTGGTTTCACTTGGCTGCCCAAATTTCCTTCTTCAGGGTTGAAGCGTTCATTTGCAGGAGCACTTTGAATTTTAAGTTTCACTTCCTTTTCCCTTACAGGGATACATGCATTTGGAACTGTATATCCAACACGGTTTGTGCTAGCTTCTTCGAACTTGACTCACTCAATTAGTTCTGGGTGTGCTCTCTATGCTTTGTTCGCTGTGGTAGTAGCTCTAAGCAGAGGCAAGGAACATACACTTTCATCTGAAAGCATTTGCAAAGCTTCCACAGAACTCTGAGTTTACTGGAATCTCAGCAAATATTTATTCACCCGAACTTGTTGATACTACGCCGGAAAAATGTGTATACCAGTTGCTCTTGGCTGCCCAAATTTCGTTTTTCAGTTTGAAGCATTCATTTTCAGGAACACTTTATTTGTAAGTTTGAATTCCTTTTCCCCTATAGGGATCCATGAATGTGGAACTGTAAATCAAACATCGTTTGTGCTAGCTGCTTGAAACTTGACTCAGTCAATGAGTTCTCAGTGTGCTCTCTATGCTTTTCTCCCTGTTAAAGTAGCTGTAAGCAAAGGCAAGGAAATACACTTTCATTTTAAAGCGTTTGCAGAGCTCCCACAGAACTCTCAGTTTCCAAAAATGTCAGAAAAAAAACTTTTCACCCATTCGTGTTGATACTTGGCAGAAAAGATCGCTATACCAGTTGCACTTGGCTTTCCAAATTTCATTCGTCTAGGTTCAACTGTTCCTTTGCAGGAACACTTTGAATTTTTAGGTTTCACTTCGTTGTCCCCTATAGGGATACATGCTTTTGGAACTCTAAATGAAACGGATTTTGCTAGCGGCTTGAAACTTGACACACTCGATTAGTTCTCAGTGTGGTCTCTATGCTTTGTTCCCTGTTGAAGTAGCTCTAAACAGAGACAATGAAAATACACTTTCATTTGAAAGTGTTTGCAGAGCTTCCGTAGAACTATGAGATTTCTGGACACTCAGCTAATATTTTTTCGACTGATCTTCTTGATATTCGACAGGAGCGATAACTATACAAGTTGTCCTTGGCTCTTCAGATTTCGTGCTTCTAGATTGAAACGTTCGTTTGCAGGAAAACTTTGAATTTTTAGGTTTCACTTCATTTTCCTCTATAGGAATACATGCATGTGGAACTCTAAATCAAACACGGTTTTTGCTGTGTGCTTGTAACTTGACTCACTCAACTAGTTCTCAGTGAACTCTCTATGCATTGTTCCCTGTTGAAGTAGCCCTAAGCAGAGGCAAGGAAAACACACTTTCGTTGGAAAGTATTCACCGAGCTTCCAAAAAACTCAGAGTTTACGGAAACCTCAGCAAATATTTTGTCACCCTATCTTGTTGATACTTGGTAGGAAAAAGGTGTATACCAGTTGCGCTTGGCTGCACAAATTTTGTTCTGCTAGGTTGAAGCATTCCTTTGCAGGATGACTTTGAATATTTAGGTTTTACTACATTTTCCCCTCTAGGGATACATGCTTTTGAAAATCTAAATCAAACACGGTTTGTGCTAGCTGCTTGAAACTTGACTCACTGAATGAATTCTCATTGTGCTCTCTACGCTTCGTTACCGGTTTATGTACCCCTAAGCAGAGCAAAGAAAAATAGACTTTCGTTTGAACGTGTTTGTAGAGCATCCACAGAACTGAAGAGTTTACTGGACTCTCAGCAAATGTTTTTTCACCCGATCTTGTTGAAACTTGGCAGCAAAAATGAGTATATGGGTTGCACTTGGCAGCCCACATTTCGTAATCTTATGTTGAAGAGTTCCTTTGCAGGAACACTTTGAATTTTTAGGTTTAACTTCTTTTTTCCCTATGTGAATACATGCATTTGGAATGCTAAATCAAACACAGTGTGTGATACCTGTTTGAAACTTGGCTCACTCAATTAGTTCTTAGTGCACTCTCTATGCATTGTCCCCCGCTGAAGTATCCCCAAGCAGAGGCAAGGAAAATACGCTTTCTTATGTAAGTGTTTGCAGAGCTTCCACAAAACTCCCAAGTTTACTGGAATTTCAGCGAATATTTTTTCACTTGATCTTGTTGATCCTAGGTAAGAAAGATGAGTATACCAGTTGCATTTGCCTGCCAAAATTTCGTTCTTCTAAGTTGAAGCATGTGCTTTCAGGAAGACATTGCATTTGGGGGGTTTCTCTTCATTTTCACCTATAGGAATACATGCATTTGGAACTCTAAATCAAAAACTGTTTGTGCTAGCTGCTTGAAGCTTGACTCACTCAATTAGTTCCTGGTGTACTCTCTGTGCTCTGTTCCCTGTTGAAGTGGTCCTAAGTGGAGGCGAGGAACATACACTTTCCTTAGAAAGCATTTACAGACCTTCAACAGAGCTCCAAGTTAACTGGAATCTCTGCAAATATTTACTCACCTGATCTTGATGATCCTTGTCAGGAAAGATGAGTATACCAGTTGCACTTAGCTACCCAAATGTTGTTATTCCAGGTTGAAAAGTTCGTTTGCAGGAACACTTTGAATTTTTAGGTTTCACTTCACTTTTCCTTATAGGGACGTATGCATTTGTACTTATAAATCAAACACGGTTTATGCTAGCTTCTTGAAACTGAAACTCACTCAACCCGTCCTCAGTGCGATCTCTTTGCTTTGTTTTCTGTTGAAGTAACCCTAAGCAGAGGCAAGGGAAAGAAACTTTCATTGGAAAGCATTTGCAGTGATTCCACAGAACTTTGAGTTTCCTGGAATCTCAGCAAATATTTTTTCACCCTAACTTGTTTTTAACTTGACAGGAAAGATAAGTATACCGGTTGCATTTGGCTGCCCACATTTAGATCTTCTAGGTTGAATAGTTGGTTTGCAGGCATACTTTGAAATTTTAGGTTTCACTTCATTTTCCCCTATAGGGATACATGCATTTGGAACTCTAACTCAAACACGGTTTGTACTAGCTTCATGAAACTTGACTCACTCAGTTAGTTCTCAGTGCACTCTCTATGCTTTGTTTCCTGATGAAGTAGCGCTAAGCAGAGGCAAGAAAAATATACTTTCATTTTAAAGTGTTTGCAGAGCTTCCACAGAACTCTTGAGTTTCCTGGAATCTCAGCAAAATTTTTTCACCCGATCTTGATGATACTGGGCAGCAAAGATGAGTATACTGGTTTCACTTGGCTGCCCAAATTTCGTTCTTCAGGGTTGAAGCGTTCGTTTGCAGGAGCACTTTATTTGTAGGTTTGAATTCCTTTTAACCTATAGGGATCCATGAATTTGGAACAGTAAATCAAACATGGTTTGTGCTAGCTGCTTGAAACTTGACTCAGTCAATGAGTTCTCAGTGTGCTCTCTATGCTTTCCTCCCTGTTGAAGTAGCTGTAAGCAAAGGCAAGGAAATACAATTTCATTTTAAAGCGTTTGCAGAGCTCCCACAGATCTCTCAGTTTACAAGAATATCAGAAAAAAAACTTTTCACCCATTCTTGTTGATACTTGGCAGGCAAAATCGCTATACCAGTTGCACTTGGCTTTCCAAATTTCATTCGTCTAGGTTCAACTGTTCCTTTGCAGGAACACTTTGAATTTTTAGGTTTCACTTCGTTGTCCCCTATAGGGATACATGCATTTGGAACTCTAAATGAAACACGGATTTTGCTAGCGGCTTGAAACTTGACACACTCGATTAGTTCTCAGTGTGGTCTCTATGCTTTGTTCCCTGTTGAAGTAGCTCTAAACAGAGACAATGAAAATACACTTTCATTTGAAAGTGTTTGCAGAGCTTCCGTAGAACTATGAGTTTACTGGACTCTCAGCTAATATTTTTTCACCCCATCTTCTTGGTATTCGACAGGAGAGATAACTATACAAGTTGTCCTTGGCTGTTCAGATCTCGTGCTTCTAGATTGAAACGTTCGTTTGCAGGAAAACTTTGAATTTTTAGGTTTCACTTCATTTTCCCATATAGGGATACATGCATGTGGAACTCTAAATCAAACACGGTTTTTGCTGTGTGCTTGCAACTTGACTCATTCAACTAGTTCTCAGTGCACTCTCTAAGCATTGTTCCCTGTTGAAGTAGCCCTAAGCAGAGGCAAGGAAAACACACTTTCTTTGGAAAGTATTCACCGAGCTTCCAAAAAACTCAGAGATTACGGAAACCTCAGCCAATATTTTGTCACCCTATCTTGTTGATACTTGGTAGGAAAAAGGTGTATACCAGTTGCGCTTGGCTGCACAAATTTTGTTCTGCTAGGTTGAAGCATTCCTTTGCAGGATGACTTTGAATATTTAGGTTTTACTACATTTTCCCCTCTAGGGATACATGCTTTTCAAAATCTAAATCCAACACGGTTTGTGCTAGCTGCTTGAAACTTGACTCACTGAATGAATTCTCATTGTGCTCTCTATGCTTCGTTACCAGTTTATGTACCCCTAAGCAGAGCAAAGAAAAATAGACTTTCGTTTGAACGTGTTTGTAGAGCATCCACAGAACTCAAGAGTTTACTGGACTCTCAGCAAATGTTTTTTCACCCGATCTTGTTGAAACATGGCAGCAAAAATGAGTATATGGGTTGCACTTGGCAGCCCACATTTCGTAATCTTATGTTGAAGAGTTCCTTTGCAGGAACACTTTGAATTTTTAGGTTTAACTTCTTTTTTCTCTATGTGAATACATGCATTTGGAATGCTAAATCAAACACAGTGTGTGATACCTGTTTGAAACTTGGCTCACTCAATTAGTTCTCAGTGCACTCTCTATGCATTGTCCCCCGCTGAAGTATCCCCAAGCAGAGGCAAGGAAAATACGCTTTCTTATGTAAGTGTTTGCAGAGCTTCCACAAAACTCCCAAGTTTACTGGAATTTCAGCGAATATTTTTTCACTTGATCTTGTTGATCCTAGGTAAGAAAGATGAGTATACCAGTTGCATTTGCCTGCCAAAATTTCGTTCTTCTAAGTTGAAGCATGTGCTTTCAGGAAGACATTGCATTTGGGGGGTTTCTCTTCATTTTCACCTATAGGAATACATGCATTTGGAACTCTAAATCAAAAACTGTTTGTGCTAGCTGCTTGAAGCTTGACTCACTCAATTAGTTCCTGGTGTACTCTCTGTGCTCTGTTCCCTGTTGAAGTGGTCCTAAGTGGAGGCGAGGAACATACACTTTCCTTAGAAAGCATTTACAGACCTTCAACAGAGCTCCAAGTTAACTGGAATCTCTGCAAATATTTACTCACCTGATCTTGATGATCCTTGTCAGGAAAGATGAGTATACCAGTTGCACTTAGCTACCCAAATGTCGTTATTCCAGGTTGAAAAGTTCGTTTGCAGGAACACTTTGAATTTTTAGGTTTCACTTCACTTTTCCTTATAGGGACGTATGCATTTGTACTTATAAATCAAACACGGTTTATGCTAGCTTCTTGAAACTGAAACTCACTCAACCCGTCCTCAGTGCGATCTCTTTGCTTTGTTTTCTGTTGAAGTAACCCTAAGCAGAGGCAAGGGAAAGAAACTTTCATTGGAAAGCATTTGCAGTGATTCCACAGAACTTTGAGTTTCCTGGAATCTCAGCAAATATTTTTTCACCCTAACTTGTTTTTAACTTGACAGGAAAGATAAGTATACCGGTTGCATTTGGCTGCCCACATTTAGATCTTCTAGGTTGAATAGTTGGTTTGCAGGCATACTTTGAAATTTTAGGTTTCACTTCATTTTCCCCTATAGGGATACATGCATTTGGAACTCTAACTCAAACACGGTTTGTACTAGCTTCATGAAACTTGACTCCCTCAGTTAGTTCTCAGTGCACTCTCTATGCTTTGTTTCCTGATGAAGTAGCGCTAAGCAGAGGCAAGAAAAATATACTTTCATTTTAAAGTGTTTGCAGAGCTTCCACAGAACTCTTGAGTTTCCTGGAATCTCAGCAAAATTTTTTCACCCGATCTTGACGATACTGGGCAGCAAAGATGAGTATACTGGTTTCACTTGGCTGCCCAAATTTCGTTCTTCAGGGTTGAAGCGTTCGTTTGCAGGAGCACTTTATTTGTAGGTTTGAATTCCTTTTCCCCTATAGGGATCCATGAATTTGGAACAGTAAATCAAACATGGTTTGTGCTAGCTGCTTGAAACTTGACTCAGTCAATGAGTTCTCAGTGTGCTCTCTATGCTTTCCTCCCTGTTGAAGTAGCTGTAAGCAAAGGCAAGGAAATACAATTTCATTTTAAAGCGTTTGCAGAGCTCCCACAGATCTCTCAGTTTACAAGAATATCAGAAAAAAAACTTTTCACCCATTCTTGTTGATACTTGGCAGGCAAAATCGCTATACCAGTTGCACTTGGCTTTCCAAATTTCATTCGTCTAGGTTCAACTGTTCCTTTGCAGGAACACTTTGAATTTTTAGGTTTCACTTCGTTGTCCCCTATAGGGATACATGCATTTGGAACTCTAAATGAAACACGGATTTTGCTAGCGGCTTGAAACTTGACACACTCGATTAGTTCTCAGTGTGGTCTCTATGCTTTGTTCCCTGTTGAAGTAGCTCTAAACAGAGACAATGAAAATACACTTTCATTTGAAAGTGTTTGCAGAGCTTCCTTAGAACTATGAGTTTACTGGACTCTCAGCTAATATTTTTTCACCCCATCTTCTTGGTATTCGACAGGAGAGATAACTATACAAGTTGTCCTTGGCTGTTCAGATCTCGTGCTTCTAGATTGAAACGTTCGTTTGCAGGAAAACTTTGAATTTTTAGGTTTCACTTCATTTTCCCATATAGGGATACATGCATGTGGAACTCTAAATCAAACACGGTTTTTGCTGTGTGCTTGCAACTTGACTCATTCAACTAGTTCTCAGTGCACTCTCTAAGCATTGTTCCCTGTTGAAGTAGCCCTAAGCAGAGGCAAGGAAAACACACTTTCTTTGGAAAGTATTCACCGAGCTTCCAAAAAACTCAGAGATTACGGAAACCTCAGCCAATATTTTGTCACCCTATCTTGTTGATACTTGGTAGGAAAAAGGTGTATACCAGTTGCGCTTGGCTGCACAAATTTTGTTCTGCTAGGTTGAAGCATTCCTTTGCAGGATGACTTTGAATATTTAGGTTTTACTACATTTTCCCCTCTAGGGATACATGCTTTTCAAAATCTAAATCCAACACGGTTTGTGCTAGCTGCTTGAAACTTGACTCACTGAATGAATTCTCATTGTGCTCTCTATGCTTCGTTACCAGTTTATGTACCCCTAAGCAGAGCAAAGAAAAATAGACTTTCGTTTGAACGTGTTTGTAGAGCATCCACAGAACTCAAGAGTTTACTGGACTCTCAGCAAATGTTTTTTCACCCGATCTTGTTGAAACATGGCAGCAAAAATGAGTATATGGGTTGCACTTGGCAGCCCACATTTCGTAATCTTATGTTGAAGAGTTCCTTTGCAGGAACACTTTGAATTTTTAGGTTTAACTTCTTTTTTCCCTATGTGAATACATGCATTTGGAATGCTAAATCAAACACAGTGTGTGATACCTGTTTGAAACTTGGCTCACTCAATTAGTTCTCAGTGCACTCTCTATGCATTGTCCCCCGCTGAAGTATCCCCAAGCAGAGGCAAGGAAAATACGCTTTCTTATGTAAGTGTTTGCAGAGCTTCCACAAAACTCCCAAGTTTACTGGAATTTCAGCGAATATTTTTTCACTTGATCTTGTTGATCCTAGGTAAGAAAGATGAGTATACCAGTTGCATTTGCCTGCCAAAATTTCGTTCTTCTAAGTTGAAGCATGTGCTTTCAGGAAGACATTGCATTTGGGGGGTTTCTCTTCATTTTAACCTATAGGAATACATGCATTTGGAACTCTAAATCAAACACTGTTTGTGCTAGCTGCTTGAAGCTTGACTCACTCAATTAGTTCCTGGTGTACTCTCTGTGCTTTGTTCCCTGTTGAAGTGGTCCTAAGTGGAGGCGAGGAACATACGCTTTCCTTAGAAAGCATTTACAGAGCTTCAACAGAGCTCCAAGTTAACTGGAATCTCTGCAAATATTTACTCACCTGATCTTGATGATCCTTGTCAGGAAAGATGAGTATACCAGTTGCACTTAGCTACCCAAATGTCGTTCTTCTAGGTTGAAAAGTTCGTTTGCAGGAACACTTTGAATTTTTAGGTTTCACTTCACTTTTCCTTATAGGGACGTATGCATTTGGACTTATAAATCAAACACGGTTTATGCTCGCTGCTTGAAACTGAAACTCACTCAACTAGTTCTCATTGCGATCTCTATGCTTTGTTTTCTGTTGAAGTAACCCTAAGCAGAGGCAAGGGAAAGAAACTTTCATTGGAAAGCATTTGCAGTGATTCCACAGAACTTTGAGTTTCCTGGAATCTCAGCAAATATTTTTTCACCCTAACTTGCTGTTACCTCGACAGGAAATTTGGCTGCCCAAATTTAGATCTTCTAGGTTGAATAGTTGGTTTGCAGGAATACTTTGAAATTTTAGGTTTCACTTCATTTTCCCCTATAGGGATACATGCTTTTGGAACTCTAACACAAACACGGTTTGTACTAGCTGCATGAAACTTGACTCACTCAGTTAGTTCTCAGTGCACTCTCTATGCTTTGTTTCCTGATGAAGTAGCCCTAAGCAGAGGCAAGAAAAATATACTTTCATTTTAAAGTGTTTGCAGAGCTTCCACAAAACTCTTGAGTTTCCTGGAATCTCAGCAAAATTTTTTCCCCCGATCTTGATGATACTCGGCAGCAAAGATGAGTATACTGGTTTCACTTGGCTGCCCAAATTTCCTTCTTCAGGGTTGAAGCGTTCGTTTGCAGGAGCACTTTGAATTTTAAGTTTCACTTCCTTTTCCCTTATAGGGATCCATGCATTTGGAACTGTATATCCAACACGGTTTGTGCTAGCTTCTTCGAACTTGACTCACTCAATTAGTTCTGGGTGTGCTCTCTATGCTTTGTTCCCTGTGGTAGTAGCTCTAAGCAGAGGCAAGGAACATACACTTTCATCGGAAAGCATTTGCAAAGCTTCCACAGAACTCTGAGTTTACTGGAATCTCAGCAAATATTTATTCACCAGAACTTGTTGATTCTTAGCTGGAAAAATGTGTATACCAGTTGCTGTTGGCTAACCAAATTTCGTTTTTCAGTTTGAAGCATTCATTTTCAGGAACACTTTATTTGTAGGTTTGAATTCCTTTTCCCCTATAGGGATCCATGAATGTGGAACT
Source organism: Marmota flaviventris (assembly GCF_047511675.1). NCBI lineage: Eukaryota > Metazoa > Chordata > Mammalia > Rodentia > Sciuridae > Marmota > Marmota flaviventris. Next base: position 33,976 of record NW_027288145.1, on the reverse strand, counting down.
GTAAATCAAACATGGTTTGTGCTAGCTGCTTGAAACTTGACTCAGTCAATGAGTTCTCAGTGTGCTCTCTATGCTTTTCTCCCTGTTAAAGTAGCTGTAAGCAAAGGCAAGGAAATACACTTTCATTTGAAAGCGTTTGCAGAGCTCCCACAGAACTCTCAGTGTACAAGAATATCAGAAAAAAAACTTTTCACCCATTTGTCGCGACCCCTTGCCTGCAAGGAAGACGCAACACTCGGGAATCTTCTTTCAGCAGTTTATTCAGGTCCCTGATATTTCTTATTCTTCTTCTCTTCTTCTCTCCTCCCCGGATGCACCTCCCAGCCTTAATAAAGCACCCCAAGCCCCAATGAAAAGCTGCCGCGTGGAGCTTTCTCACAGGGTGGTATACAGGGTGGTGAAAAATCATGTGCCAACTCTCTCAGATAAGGAGTTGTTTGTCACGTACCACAGCGGAGCCAGCGCCATCTCGTAATGGCGACCATAGTCTGCAGAAACGGCAGAAGCGGCTCACCACAGTTCCCCCTTTCTGTTTTATTAAAACAATACAGGCGAGAGTAGAAGACCTATCCCACTGTGCAGAAGTGGCTGCATAGTATGGCTCAGTCCTAAGGAGGGCCCTTCCCCAGACCCGAGGCCATATCAGCCGACGCCTTTTTTCGTGGGGCGGGGCGTGGACGCGTCTAACCCGCATACAATAGGACATGCTTTCCTTGAGGTCCACTTCAAGGATCACTCAAGTGCAGTGCCTTGCCTCGCATCCTGTATCGTGACGATGGTGGACGAAGGGGAATAGCTGAGGCTGAACTGTGGCTGTTTATAATGACAAACAAGTTGACAGCACCCTGAAAGAAAGGCACGGACTTTAAAGCGATAGAAAAGCACTAGTGTGGAAACCCATCTGCGTGCAATGGCAGCAAGACCGGCAGAGTGCAAGGGCTTTCCAACACTAAGAGAATAACAAGGAAAGTCATGTCGATCCCAGTGCAATGTTATAATAACTTGGGGTGCAACGACCATGACAAAGGTTTACTGTTTAAGATGTGCAAGCCAGACTTGAGGTGAGTTGCCATTTTCTAAAGCTGCAAGAGCTTGTATGATCATAGCCTTTTCTTGTGCATGGCGAGTTTTAAGGTGACAGAGAAACCACAAACAAAGTATAACACTGAAGCAACACATTGCACCAAAAATGTTTATTCCCACCCACTCTTTGAAGAAGGAAAAAGCAGAAGATATCCAATCGGTGAATTGACCCAAAGTCACTGGTTCAACACGGGTACTGTTCAAAACAGCAATCTGAGTTAGTTGAGACTGGATCAAGTTTTCTGCTGCCATGGACCAATTTCCGGCCAAATATTCGCCAATGATGCGGGAGGCATTCCTGGAATCATTAAATTTGACAGAGGTTATACATAAATGTGCACGTTGATCAACACAACCCAAAAGCACTAAGTCAGCCAATTCTTCTACCTGAGCTTGGAGTAAATCTATCCTTTGGTTGGCAGCTAAAATCCCTGACAAAATATGTTGATTAATTGAATTTTGGGATTCAAGTATAGTGGAAGTTTGTTGAACAACTTGATTAATGGTGGCAGCAGTTTGTACTTGACTGGCCATGGCTACTCCAGCTGTAACTGCTGCAGCAGCAGACACTGCCATAGCTGTCACTATAGTTGCCGTAATTCCAAAATCTCTGCGGGTTCTAATCAATTCAACAATAGGAAAGGATTCTGGATCTGCAGTAACCGGGATCGGGACAAAGTTTGGAATTTTCATAACCACTGCTGTAGTCCAGGAGCCATTCCAACACTCAGACAAATAGCAAGTAACATTAGAACAATTAATGTAACATTAGCCAAAAGAAACAGGAACGGAGATTGGAGACAGACTGCTGCGGAGGGTAATGTAGCATTAGATAATTGTGAATTATTTGCAAAACTTTTAAGCCTCCTATTTCGTTTTGAGTCTTGGGTAATGCCAGAAACATTAAACAGCCAACTCTGGACTCCTAATATTTCCCTGGGGAAACACAAGCGCGGACTAGACTAGCCCAATCTGAGGGAGTCATACAAAATCTAGTAAGTCCCTCCACCTGAGTGAGAGTGAAAGCGGCATCTATGCCATAAGTGCGGACGGATTCTGCCAAGGTTTTAACTATCTTAAAGTCTAAAGGCTCATGATATCTTCCCTATTATTGTCCTGAAAGACCGGGTACGCAAGTCCCATATCTGTATTAACTGTCCTCCAAACTTGCGCATGAAAAGACCTCCCGGAACCTTGGTTTCCCCCCACATATGGGGGTGTGGCAACAGGCATCATATCTTCTTCTAAATTTTCAACCTCCTCCTCCTCAGAATTCTGTTGACCAATATTTGATCCCTCCCCTTTCTTACAGTAGGCATGTGCACCTTGTGTCTCCTTTTTCTTTTTTTTTCATTTTTATCTTATGTAGTTGTTGCAACAATATATCAAGGTCCTCAGAACTCTCTGAGTCGCTTGTGTTCTCAGGCGTTTTTAATTCGGTCAAGTCTGGATAGAGCCTTCTCCTATTTTTATCTTCAGGCTCTTTTGCCTTTTCACTACTGTTACTTTTGATACTCTCTGCCACTTCACTATGTGACCCTTCAGATTTTTCCTCATGTAGTTGCTCAAGAACGGCCTGACCCTCTCACTCACAGTTTCTTGGAATTTTACCATCTGTAAGGCAACTACGGACCATTTTCCAAAGGGGTATCACCCCACCCTCAAATATGCCCTGCTCAGATGCAAAGTCAAGATCTTTGCCTAATTTATCCCAACTAGGTACAGTAAGGCTGCCCGAAAATGCAAACAACGGTGCAGCGATATCTATCTTCTGTAAAAATCTCTGTAAAGTACTATGCTTCACTTCCAGTCCCTTGGAACGTAACAGGCCATCTAGGGCCAGAAGAAGCGGACTTGAAAATGCGGCACCCATGACACAACGACAAAAGAAGCACAAAAAACAAAAGCGAAAGTAGAAGCGAAAGTACACAGTGTAGCTGCAATAAAATGTAAGGCTCTCTCTGTGTTTACAGAGGAGTTGCCCCGCTTTGGTCGCGGATCCCACTTACTAGGGATTAACCCCGCATTGGTCGTGGATCCCACTTACCTGGGACTAACCGGTGTACCACCCCTGACTGCTGAAAGTTCTGGTTCCCGGGTTTAGGCACCAATTGTCGCGACCCCTTGCCAGCAAGGAAGACGCAACACTCGGGAATCTTCTTTCAGCAGTTTATTCAGGTCCCTGATATTTCTTATTCTTCTTCTCTTCTTCTCTCCTCCCCGGATGCACCTCCCAGCCTTAATAAAGCACCCCAAGCCCCAATGAAAAGCTGCCGCGTGGAGCTTTCTCACAGGGTGGTATACAGGGTGGTAAAAAATCATGTGCCAACTCTCTCAGATAAGGAGTTGTTTGTCGCATACCACAGCGGAGCCAGCGCCATCTCGTAATGGCGACCATAGTCTGCAGAAACGGCAGAAGCGGCTCACCACACCCATTCTTGTTGATACTTGGCAGGAAAGATCGCTATACCAGTTGCACTTGGCTATCCAAATTTCATTCGTCTAGGTTCAACTGTTCCTTTGCAGGAACACTTTGAATTTTTAGGTTTCACTTCGTTGTCCCCTATAGGGATACATGCATTTGGAACTCTAAATGAAACACGGATTATGCTAGCGGCTTGAAACTTGACACACTCGATTAGTTCTCAGTGTGGTCTCTATGCTTTGTTCCCTGTTGAAGTAGCTCTAAACAGAGACAATGAAAATACACTTTCATTTGAAAGTGTTTGCAGAGCTTCCGTAGAACTATGAGTTTACTGGACTCTCAGCTAATATTTTTTCACCCGATCTTCTTGGTATTCGACAGGAGAGATAACTATACAAGTTGTCCTTGGCTGTTCAGACCTCATGCTTCTAGATTGAAACGTTCGTTTGCAGGAAAACTTTGAATTTTTAGGTTTCACTTCATTTTCCCCTATAGGGATACATGCATGTGGAACTCTAAATCAAACACGGTTTTTGCTGTGTGCTTGCAACTTGACTCACTCAACTAGTTCTCACTGCACTCTCTAAGCATTGTTCCCTGTTGAAGTAGCCCTAAGCAGAGGCAAGGAAAACACACTTTCTTTGGAAAGTATTCACCGAGCTTCCAAAAACTCAGAGATTACGGAAACCTCCGCCAATATTTTGTCACCCTATCTTGTTGATACTTGGTAGGAAAAAGGTGTATACCAGTTGCGCTTGGCTGCACAAATTTTGTTCTGCTAGGTTGAAGCATTCCTTTGCAGGATGACTTTGAAATATTTAGGTTTTACTACATTTTCCCCTCTGGGATACATGCTTTTGAAAATCTAAATCCAACACGGTTTGTGCTAGCTGCTTGAAACTGGACTCACTGAATGAATTCTCATTGTGCTCTCTACGCTTTGTTCCCGGTTTATGTACCCCTAAGCAGAGCAAAGAAAAATAGACTTTCATTTGAAAGTGTTTGTAGAGCATCCACAAGAACTCAAGAGTTTACTGGACTCTCAGCAAATGTTTTTTCACCCGATCTTGTTGATACTTGGCAGCAAAAATGAGTATATGGGTTGCACTTGGCAGCCAAATTTCGTAATCTTATGTTGAAGAGTTCCTTTGCAGGAACACTTTTGAATTTTTAGGTTTAACTTCTTTTTTCCCTATATGAATACATGCATTTGGAATGCTAAATCAAACACAGTTTGTGATACCTGTTTGAAACTTGGCTCACTCAATTAGTTCTCAGTGCACTCTCTATGCATTGTCCCCCGCTGAAGTATCCCCAAGCAGAGGCAAGGAAAATACGCTTTCTTATGTAAGTGTTTGCAGAGCTTCCACAAAACTCCCAAGATTACTGGAATTTCAGCGAATAATTTTTCACTTGATCTTGTTGATCCTAGGTAAGAAAGATGTGTATACCAGTTGCATTTGCCTGCCAAAATTTCGTTCTTCTAAGTTGAAGCATGTGCTTTCAGGAAGACATTGCATTTGGGGGGTTTCTCTTCATTTTAACCTATAGGAATACATGCATTTGGAACTCCAAATCAAACACTGTTTGTGCTAGCTGCTTGAAGCTTGACTCACTCAATTAGTTCCTGGTGTACTCTCTGTGCTTTGTTCCCTGCTGAAGTGATCCTAAGTGGAGGCGAGGAACATACGCTTTCCTTAGAAAGCATTTACAGAGCTTCAACAGAGCTCCAAGTTAACTGGAATCTCTGCAAATATTTACTCACCTGATCTTGATGATCCTTGTCAGGAAAGATGAGTATACCAGTTGCACTTAGCTACCCAAATGTCGTTCTTCTAGGTTGAAAAGTTCGTTTGCAGGAACACTTTGGAATTTTTAGGTTTCACTTCACTTTTCCTTATAGGGACGTATGCATTTGGACTTATAAATCAAACACGGTTTATGCTCGCTGCTTGAAACTGAAACTCACTCAACTAGTTCTCATTGCGATCTCTATGCTTTGTTTTCTGTTGAAGTAACCCTAAGCAGAGGCAAGGGAAAGAAACTTTCATTGGAAAGCATTTGCAGTGATTCCACAGAACTTTGAGTTTCCTGGAATCTCAGCACATATTTTTTCACCCTAACTTGTTGTTTACTCGACAGGAAAGATAAGTATACCGGTTGCATTTGGCTGCCCAAACTTAGATCTTCTAGGTTGAATAGTTGGTTTGCAGGAATACTTTTGAAATTTTAGGTTTCACTTCATTTTCCCTATACGGATACATGCACGTGGAACTCTAAATCAAACACGGTTTTTGCTGTGTGCTTGCAACTTGACTCACTCAACTAGTTCTCAGTGCACTCTCTAAGCATTGTTCCCTGTTGAAGTAGCCCTAAGCAGAGGCAAGGAAAACACACTTTCTTTGGAAAGTATTCACCGAGCTTCCAAAAATCTCAGAGATTACGGAAACCTCAGCAAATATTTTGTCACCCTATCTTGTTGATACTTGGTAAAAAAAAAGGTGTATACCAGTTGCGCTTGGCTGCACAAATTTTGTTCTGCTAGGTTGAAGCATTCCTTTGCAGGATGACTTTGAATATTTAGAGTTTTACTACATTTTCCCCTCTAGGATACATGCTTTTGAAAATCTAAATCAAAACGGTTTGTGCTAGCTGCTTGAAACTGGACTCACTGAATGAATTCTCATTGTGCTCTCTATGCATTGTTCCCGGTTTATGTACCCCTAAGCAGAGCAAAGAAAAATAGACTTTCATTTGAACGTGTTTGTAGAGCATCCACAGAACTCAAGAGTTTACTGGACTCTCAGCAAATGTTTTTTCACCCGATCTTGTTGAAACTTGGCAGCAGAAATGAGTATATGGGTGCACTTGGCAGCCCAAATTTCGTAATCTTATGTTGAAGAGTTCCTTTGCAGGAACACTTTGAATTTTTAGGTTTAACTTCTTTTTTCCCTATGTGAATACATGCATTTGGAATGCTAAATCTAACACAGTTGTGATACCTGTTTGAAACTTGGCTCACTCAATTAGTTCTCAGTGCACTCTCTATGCATTGTCCCCCGCTGAAGTATCCCCAAGCAGAGGCAAGGAAAATACGCTTTCTTATGTAAGTGTTTGCAGAGCTTCCACAAAACTCCCAAGTTTACTGGAATTTCAGCGAAATATTTTTTCACTTGATCTTGTTGATCCTAGGTAAGAAAGATGAGTATACCAGTTGCATTTGCCTGCCAAAATTTCGTTCTTCTAAGTTGAAGCATGTGCTTTCAGGAAGACATTGCATTTGGGGGGTTTCACTTCATTTTAACCTATAGGAATACATGCATTTGGAACTCTAAATCAAACACTGTTTGTGCTAGCTGCTTGAAGCTTGACTCACTCAATTAGTTCCTGGTGTAGTCTCTGTGCTTTGTTCCCTGTTGAAGTGGTCCTAAGTGGAGGCGAGGAACATACGCTTTCCTTAGAAAGCATTTACAGAGCTTCAACAGAGCTCCAAGTTAACTGGAATCTCTGCAAATATTTACTCACCTGATCTTGATGACCCTTGTCAGGAAAGATGAGTATACCAGTTGCACTTAGCTACCCAAATGTCGTTCTTCTAGGTTGAAAAGTTCGTTTGCAGGAACACTTTGAATTTTTAGGTTTCACTTCACTTTTCCTTATAGGGACGTATGCATTTGGACTTTTAAATCAAACACGGTTTATGCTAGCCACTTGAAACTGAAACTCACTCAACTAGTTCTCAGTGCGATCTCTATGCTTTGTTTTCTGTTGAAGTAACCCTAAGCAGAGGCCAGGGAAAGAAACTTTCATTGGAAAGCATTTGCAGTGATTGCACAGAACTTTGAGTTTCCTGGAATCTCAGCAAATATGTTTTCACCCTAACTTGTTGTTAACTCGACAGGATAGATAAGTATACCGGTTGCATTTGGCTGCCCAAATTTAGATCTTCTAGGTTGAATAGTTGGTTTGCAGGAATACTTTTGAAATTTTAGGTTTCACTTCATTTTCCCCTAAAGGGATACATGCACATGGAACTCTAAATCAAACACGGTTTTTGCTGTGTGCTTGTAACTTGACTCATTCAACTAGTTCTCAGTGCACTTTCTATGCATTGTTCCCTGTTGAAGTAGCCCTAAGCAGAGGCAAGGAAAACACACTTTCTTTGGAAAGTATTCACCGAGCTTCCAAAAAACTCAGAGATTACGGAAACCTCAGCAAATATTTTGTCACCCTATCTTGTTGATACTTGGTAGGAAAAAGGTGTATACCAGTTGCGCTTGGCTGCACACATTTTGTTCTGCTAGGTTGAAGCATTCCTTTGCAGGATGACTTTGAATATTTAGGTTTTACTACATTTTCCCCTCTAGGGATACATGCTTTTGAAATCTAAATCAAACACGGTTTGTGCTAGCTGCTTGAAACGTGACTCACTGAATGAATTCTCATTGTGCTCTCTTCGCTTCGTTACCGGTTTATGTACCCCTAAGCAGAGCAAAGAAAAATAGACTTTCATTTGAACGTGTTTGTAGAGCATCCACAGAACTCAAGAGTTTACTGGACTCTCAGCAAATGTTTTTCACCCGATCTTGTTGAAACTTGGCAGCAGAAATGAGTTTATGGGTTGCACTTGGCAGCCCAAATTTCGTAATCTTATGTTGAAGAGTTCCTTTTGCAGGAACACTTTGAATTTTTAGGTTTAACTTCTTTTTTCCCTATGTGAATACATGCATTTGGAATGCTAAATCAAACCAGTTTGTGATACCTGTTTGAAACTTGGCTCACTCAATTAGTTCTCAGTGCACTCTCTATGCATTGTCCCCGCTGAAGTATCCCCAAGCAGAGGCTAGGAAAATACGCTTTCTTATGTAAGTGTTTGCAGAGCTTCCACAAAACTCCCAAGTTTACTGGAATTTCAGCGAATATTTTTTCACTTGATCTTGTTGATCCTAGGTAAGAAAGAATGAGTATACCAGTTGCATTTGCCTGCCAAAATTTCGTTCTTCTAAGTTGAAGCATGTGCTTTCAGGAAGACATTGCATTTGGGGGGGTTTCTCTTCATTTTAAACTATAGGAATACATGCAATTGGAACTCTAAATCAAACACTGTTTGTGCTAGCTGCTTGAAGCTTGACTCACTCAATTAGTTCCTGGTGTACTCTCTGTGCTTTGTTCCCTGTTGAAGTGGTCCTAAGTGGAGGCAAGGAACATACGCTTTCCTTAGAATGCATTACAGAGCTTCAGCAGAGCTCCAAGTTAACTGGAATCTCTGCAAATATTTACTCACCTAACTGAGTGAGTCAAGTTCCATGCAGCTAGTACAAACCGTGTTTGAGTTAGAGTTCCCAAAGCATGTATCCCTTTAGGGGAAAATGAAGTGAAACCTAAAATTTCAAAGTATTCCTGCAAACCAACTATTCAACCTAGAAGATCTAAATTTGGGCAGCCAAATGCAACCGGTATACTTATCTTTCCTGTCTAGTTAACAACAAGTTAGGGTGAAAAATATTTGCTGATATTCCAGGAAACTCAAAGTTCTGTGGAATCACTGCAAATGCTTTCCAATGAAAGTTTCTTTCCCTGGCCTCTGCTTAGGGTTACTTCAACAGAAAACAAAGCATAGAGATCGCACTGAGAACTAGTTGAGTGAGTTTCAGTTTCAAGCAGCTAGCATAAACCGTGTTTGATTTATAAGTCCAAATGCATTTTCCCTATAAGGAAAAGTGAAGTGAAACCTAAAAATTCAAAGTGTTCCTGCAAACGAACTTTTCAACCTAGAAGAACGACATTTGGGTAGCTAAGTGCAACTGGTATACTCATCTTTCCTGACAAGGGTCATCAAGATCAGGTGAGTAAATATTTGCAGAGATTCCAGTTAACTTGGAGCTCTGTTGAAGCTCTGTAAATGCTTTCTAAGGAAAGCGTATGTTCCTCGCCTCCACTTAGGACCACTTCAACAGGGAACAAAGCACAGAGAGTACACCAGGAACTAATTGAGTGAGTCAAGCTTCAAGCAGCTAGCACAAACAGTGTTTGATTTAGAGTTCCAAATGCATGTATTCCTATAGGTTAAAATGGAGAGAAACCCCCCCAAATGCAATGTCTTCCTGAAAGCACATGCTTCAACTTAGAAGAACGAAATTTTGGCAGGCAAATGCAACTGGTATACTCATCTTTCTTACCTAGGATCAACAAGATCAAGTGAAAAAATATTCGCTGAAATTCCAGTAACTTGGGAGTTTTGTGGAAGCTCTGGAAACACTTACATAAGAAAGTGTATTTTCCTTGCTTCTGCTCGGGGATACTTCAGCGGGGGACAATGCATAGAGAGTGCACTGAGAACTAATTGAGTGAGCCAAGTTTCAAACAGGTATCACAAACTGTGTTTGATTTAGCATTCCAAATGCATGTATTCACATAGGGAAAAAAGAAGTTAAACCTAAAAATTCAAAGTGTTCCTGCAAAGGAACTCTTCAACATAAGATTACGAAATTTGGGCTGCCAAGTGCAACCCATATACTCATTTTTGCTGCCAAGTTTCAACAAGATCGGGTGAAAAAACTTTTGCTGAGAGTCCAGTAAACTCTTGAGTTCTGTGGATGCTCTACAAACACGTTCAAATGAAAGTCTATTTTTCTTTGCTCTGCTTAGGGGTACATAAACCGGTAACAAAGCATAGAGAGCACAATGAGAATTCATTCAGTGAGTCAAGTTTCAAGCAGCTAGCACAAACCGTGTTTGATTTAGATTTTCAAAAGCCTGTATCCCTAGAGGGGAAAATGTAGTAAAACCTAAATATTCAAAGTCATCCTGCAAAGGAATGCTTCAACCTAGCAGAACAAAATTTGTGCAGCCAAGCGCAACTGGTATACACCTTTTTCCTACCAAGTATCAACAAGATAGGGTGACAAAATATTTGCTGAGGTTTCCGTAATCTCTGAGTTTTTTGGAAGCTCGGTGAATACTTTCCAAAGAAAGTGTGTTTTCCTTGCCTCTGCTTAGGGCTACTTCAACAGGGAACAATGCATAGAGAGTGCACTGAGAACTAGTTGAATGAGTCAAGTTACAAGCACACAGCAAAAACCGTGTTTGATTTAGAGTTCCATGTGCATGTATCCCTATAGGGGAAAATGAAGTGAAACCTAAAATTTCAAAGTATTCCTGCAAACCAACTATTCAACCTAGAAGATCTAAATTTGGGCAGCCAAATGCAACCGGTATACTTATCTTTCCTGTCGAGTTAACAACAAGTTAGGGTGAAAAACTATTTGCTGAGATTCCAGGAAACTCAAAGTTCTGTGCAATCACGGCAAATGCTTTCCAATGAAAGTTTCTTTCCCTGGCCTCTGCTTAGGATTACTTCAACAGAAATCAAAGCATAGAGATCGCACTGAGAACTAGTTGAGTGAGTTTCAGTTTCAAGCAGCTAGCATAAACCGTGTTTGATTTATAAGTCCAAATGCATACGTCCCTATAAGGAAAAGTGAAGGGAAACCTAAAAATTCAAAGTGTTCCTGCAAACGAACTTTTCAACCTAGAAGAACCACATTTGGGTAGCTAAGTGCAACTGGTATACTCATCTTTCCTGACAAGGGTCATCAAGATCAGGTGAGTAAATATTTGCAGAGATTCCAGTTAACTTGGAGCTCTGTTGAAGCTCTGTAAATGCTTTCTAAGGAAAGCGTATGTTCCTCGCCTCCACTTAGGACCACTTCAACAGGGAACAAAGCACAGAGAGTACACCAGGAACTAATTGAGTGAGTCAAGCTTCAAGCAGCTAGCACAAACAGTGTTTGATTTAGAGTTCCAAATGCATGTATTCCTATAGGTTAAAATGAAGAGAAACCCCCCCAAATGCAATGTCTTCCTGAAAGCACATGCTTCAACTTAGAAGAACGAAATTTTGGCAGGCAAATGCAACTGGTATACTCATCTTTCTTACCTAGGATCAACAAGATCAAGTGAAAAAATATTCGCTGAAATTCCAGTAAACTTGGGAGTTTTGTGGAAGCTCTGCAAACACTTACATAAGAAAGCGTATTTTCCTTGCCTCTGCTTGGGGATACTTCAGCGGGGGACAATGCATAGAGAGTGCACTGAGAACTAATTGAGTGAGCCAAGTTTCAAACAGGTATCACAAACTGTGTTTGATTTAGCATTCCAAATGCATGTATTCACATAGGGAAAAAAGAAGTTAAACCTAAAAATTCAAAGTGTTCCTGCAAAGGAACTCTTCAACATAAGATTACGAAATTTGGGCTGCCAAGTGCAACCCATATACTCATTTTTGCTGCCAAGTTTCAACAAGATCGGGTGAAAAAACATTTGCTGAGAGTCCAGTAAACTCTTGAGTTCTGTGGATGCTCTACAAACACGTTCAAATGAAAGTCTATTTTTCTTTGCTCTGCTTAGGGGTACATAAACCGGTAACGAAGCATAGAGAGCACAATGAGAATTCATTCAGTGAGTCAAGTTTCAAGCAGCTAGCACAAACCGTGTTTGATTTAGATTTTCAAAAGCATGTATCCCTAGAGGGGAAACTGTAGTAAAACCTAAATATTCAAAGTCATCCTGCAAAGGAATGCTTCAACCTAGCAGAACAAAATTTGTGCAGCCAAGCGCAACTGGTATACACCTTTTTCCTACCAAGTATCAACAAGATAGGGTGACAAAATATTGGCTGAGGTTTCCGTAATCTCTGAGTTTTTTGGAAGCTCGGTGAATACTTTCCAAAGAAAGTGTGTTTTCCTTGCCTCTGCTTAGGGCTACTTCAACAGGGAACAATGCATAGAGAGTGCACTGAGAACTAGTTGAATGAGTCAAGTTACAAGCACACAGCAAAAACCGTGTTTGATTTAGAGTTCCATGTGCATGTATCCCTATAGGGGAAAATGAAGTGAAACCTAAAATTTCAAAGTATTCCTGCAAACCAACTATTCAACCTAGAAGATCTAAATTTGGGCAGCCAAATGCAACCGGTATACTTATCTTTCCTGTCGAGTTAACAACAAGTTAGGGTGAAAAAATATTTGCTGAGATTCCAGGAAACTCAAAGTTCTGTGCAATCACTGCAAACGCTTTCCAATGAAAGTTTCTTTCTCTGGCCTCTGCTTAGGGTTACTTCAACAGAAAACAAAGCATAGAGATCGCACTGAGAACTAGTTGAGTGAGTTTCAGTTTCAAGCGGCTAGCATATACCGTGTTTGATTTATAAGTCCAAATGCATACGTCCCTATAAGGAAAAGTGAAGTGAAACGTAAAAATTCAAAGTGTTCCTGCAAACGAACTTTTCAACCTAGAAGAACGACATTTGGGTAGCTAAGTGCAACTGGTATACTCATCTTTCCTGACAAGGGTCATCAAGATCAGGTGAGTAAATATTTGCAGAGATTCCAGTTAACTTGGAGCTCTGTTGAAGCTCTGTAAATGCTTTCTAAGGAAAGCGTATGTTCCTCGCCTCCACTTAGGTCCACTTCAACAGGGAACAAAGCACAGAGAGTACACCAGGAACTAATTGAGTGAGTCAAGCTTCAAGCAGCTAGCACAAACAGTGTTTGATTTAGAGTTCCAAATGCATGTATTCCTATAGGTTAAAATGAAGAGAAACCCCCCCAAATGCAATGTCTTCCTGAAAGCACATGCTTCAACTTAGAAGAACGAAATTTTGGCAGGCAAATGCAACTGGTATACTCATCTTTCTTACCTAGGATCAACAAGATCAAGTGAAAAAATATTCTCTGAAATTCCAGTTAACTTGGGAGTTTTGTGGAAGCTCTGCAAACACATAAGAAAGCGTGTTTTCCTTGCCTCTGCTTGGGAATACTTCAGCGGGGGACAATTCATAGAGAGTGCACTGAGAACTAATTGAGTGAGCCAAGTTTCAAACAGGTATCACAAACTGTGTTTGATTTAGCATTCCAAATGCATGTATTCACATAGGGAAAAAAGAAGTTAAACCTAAAAATTCAAAGTGTTCCTGCAAAGGAACTCTTCAACATAAGATTACGAAATTTGGGCTGCCAAGTGCAACCCATATACTCATTTTTGCTGCCAAGTTTCAACAAGATCAGGTGAAAAAACATTTGCTGAGAGTCCAGTAAACTCTTGAGTTCTGTGGATGCTCTACAAACACATTCAAATGAAAGTCTATTTTTCTCTGTTCTGCTTAGGGGTACATAAACCGGAAACAAAGCGTAGAGAGCACAATGAGAATTCATTCAGTGAGTCAAGTTTCAAGCAGCTAGCACAAACCGTGTTTGATTTAGATTTTCAAAAGCATGAATCCCTAGAGGGGAAAATGTAGTAAAACCTAAATATTCAAAGTCATCCTGCAAAGGAATGCTTCAACCTAGCAGAACAAAATTTGTGCAGCCAAGCGCAACTGGTATACACCTTTTTCCTACCAAGTATCAACAAGAGAGGGTGACAAAATATTTGCTGAGATTTCCGTAATCTCTGAGTTTTTTGGAAGCTCGGTGAATACTTTCCAAAGAAAGTGTGTTTTCCTTGCCTCTGCTTAGGGCTACTTCAACAGGGTACAATGCATAGAGAGTGTACTGAGAACTAGTTGAATGAGTCAAGTTACAAGCACACAGCAAAAACCGTGTTTGATTTAGAGTTCCATGTGCATGTATCCCTATAGGGGAAAATGAAGTGAAACCTAAAATTTCAAAGTATTCCTGCAAACCAACTATTCAACCTAGAAGATCTAAATTTGGGCAGCCAAATGCAACCGGTATACTTATCTTTCCTGTCGAGTTAACAACAAGTTAGGGTGAAAAATTATTTGCTGAGATTCCAGGAAACTCAAAGTCCTGTGCAATCCCTGCAAATGCTTTCCAATGAAAGTTTCTTTCCCTGGCCTCTGCTTAGGGTTACTTCAACAGAAAACAAAGCATAGAGATCGCACTGAGAACTAGTTGAGTGAGTTTCAGTTTCAAGCAGCTGGCATAAACCGTGTTTGATTTATAAGTCCAAATGCATACGTCCCTATAAGGAAAAGTGAAGTGAAACCTAAAAATTCAAAGTGTTCCTGCAAACGAACTTTTCAACCTAGAAGAACCACATTTGGGTAGCTAAGTGCAACTGGTATACTCATCTTTCCTGACAAGGGTCATCAAGATCAGGTGCGTAAATATTTGCAGAGATTCCAGCTAACTTGGAGCTCTGTTGAAGCTCTGTAAATGCTTTCTAAGGAAAGCGTATGTTCCTCGCCTCCACTTAGGACCACTTCAACAGGGAACAAAGCACAGAGAGTACACCAGGAACTAATTGAGTGAGTCAAGCTTCAAGCAGCTAGCACAAACAGTGTTTGAATTAGAGTTCCAAATGCATGTATTCCTATAGGTTAAAATGAAGAGAAACCCCCCCCAAATGCAATGTCTTCCTGAAAGCACATGCTTCAACTTAGAAGAACGAAACTTTGGCAGGCAAATGCAACTGGTATACTCATCTTTCTTACCTAGGATCAACAAGATCAAGTGAAAAAATATTCGCTGAAATTCCAGTAAACTTGGGAGTTTTGTGGAAGCTCTGCAAACACTTACATAAGAAAGCGTATTTTCCTTGCCTCTGCTTGGGGATACTTCAGCGGGGGACAATGCATAGAGAGCGCACTGAGAACTAATTGAGTGAGCCAAGTTTCAAACAGGTATCACAAACTGTGTTTGATTTAGCATTCCAAATGCATGTATTCACATAGGGAAAAAAGAAGTTAAACCTAAAAATTCAAAGTGTTCCTGCAAAGGAACTCTTCAACATAAGATTACGAAATTTGGGCTGCCAAGTGCAACCCATATACTCATTTTTGCTGCCACGTTTCAACAAGATCGTGTGAAAAAACATTTGCTGAGAGTCCAGTAAACTCTTGAGTTCTGTTGATGCTCTACAAACACGTTCAAATGAAAGTCTATTTTTCTTTGCTCTGCTTAGGGGTACATAAACCGGTAACGAAGCATAGAGAGCACAATGAGAATTCATTCAGTGAGTCAAGTTTCAAGCAGCTAGCACAAACCGTGTTTGATTTAGATTTTCAAAAGCATGTATCCCTAGAGGGGAAAATGTAGTAAAACCTAATTATTCAAAGTCATCCTGCAAAGGAATGCTTCAACGTAGCATAACAAAATTTGTGCAGCCAAGCGCAACTGGTATACACCTTTTTCCTACCAAGTATCAACAAGATAGGGTGACAAAATATTGGCTGAGGTTTCCGTAATCTCTGAGTTTTTTGGAAGCTCGGTGAATACTTTCCAAAGAAAGTGTGTTTTCCTTGCCTCTGCTTAGGGCTACTTCAACAGGGAACAATGCATAGAGAGTGCACTGAGAACTAGTTGAATGAGTCAAGTTACAAGCACACAGCAAAAACCGTGTTTGATTTAGAGTTCCATGTGCATGTATCCCTATAGGGGAAAATGAAGTGAAACCTAAAATTTCAAAGTATTCCTGCAAACCAACTATTCAACCTAGAAGATCTAAATTTGGGCAGCCAAATGCAACCGGTATACTTATCTTTCCTGTCGAGTTAACAACAAGTTAGGGTGAAAAAATATTTGCTGAGATTCCAGGAAACTCAAAGTTCTGTGCAATCACTGCAAACGCTTTCCAATGAAAGTTTCTTTCTCTGGCCTCTGCTTAGGGTTACTTCAACAGAAAACAAAGCATAGAGATCGCACTGAGAACTAGTTGAGTGAGTTTCAGTTTCAAGCGGCTAGCATATACCGTGTTTGATTTATAAGTCCAAATGCATACGTCCCTATAAGGAAAAGTGAAGTGAAACGTAAAAATTCAAAGTGTTCCTGCAAACGAACTTTTCAACCTAGAAGAACGACATTTGGGTAGCTAAGTGCAACTGGTATACTCATCTTTCCTGACAAGGGTCATCAAGATCAGGTGAGTAAATATTTGCAGAGATTCCAGTTAACTTGGAGCTCTGTTGAAGCTCTGTAAATGCTTTCTAAGGAAAGCGTATGTTCCTCGCCTCCACTTAGGTCCACTTCAACAGGGAACAAAGCACAGAGAGTACACCAGGAACTAATTGAGTGAGTCAAGCTTCAAGCAGCTAGCACAAACAGTGTTTGATTTAGAGTTCCAAATGCATGTATTCCTATAGGTTAAAATGAAGAGAAACCCCCCCAAATGCAATGTCTTCCTGAAAGCACATGCTTCAACTTAGAAGAACGAAATTTTGGCAGGCAAATGCAACTGGTATACTCATCTTTCTTACCTAGGATCAACAAGATCAAGTGAAAAAATATTCTCTGAAATTCCAGTAAACTTGGGAGTTTTGTGGAAGCTCTGCAAACACTTACATAAGAAAGCGTGTTTTCCTTGCCTCTGCTTGGGAATACTTCAGCGGGGGACAATTCATAGAGAGTGCACTGAGAACTAATTGAGTGAGCCAAGTTTCAAACAGGTATCACAAACTGTGTTTGATTTAGCATTCCAAATGCATGTATTCACATAGGGAAAAAAGAAGTTAAACCTAAAAATTCAAAGTGTTCCTGCAAAGGAACTCTTCAACATAAGATTACGAAATTTGGGCTGCCAAGTGCAACCCATATACTCATTTTTGCTGCCAAGTTTCAACAAGATCGGGTGAAAAAACATTTGCTGAGAGTCCAGTAAACTCTTGAGTTCTGTGGATGCTCTACAAACACATTCAAATGAAAGTCTATTTTTCTCTGCTCTGCTTAGGGGTACATAAACCGGAAACAAAGCGTAGAGAGCACAATGAGAATTCATTCAGTGAGTCAAGTTTCAAGCAGCTAGCACAAACCGTGTTTGATTTAGATTTTCAAAAGCCTGTATCCCTAGAGGGGAAAATGTAGTAAAACCTAAATATTCAAAGTCATCCTGCAAAGGAATGCTTCAACCTAGCAGAACAAAATTTGTGCAGCCAAGCGCAACTGGTATACACCTTTTTCCTACCAAGTATCAACAAGTTAGGGTGACAAAATATTTGCTGAGATTTCCGTAATCTCTGAGTTTTTTGGAAGCTCGGTGAATACTTTCCAAAGAAAGTGTGTTTTCCTTGCCTCTGCTTAGGGCTACTTCAACAGGGTACAATGCATAGAGAGTGTACTGAGAACTAGTTGAATGAGTCAAGTTACAAGCACACAGCAAAAACCGTGTTTGATTTAGAGTTCCATGTGCATGTATCCCTATAGGGGAAAATGAAGTGAAACCTAAAATTTCAAAGTATTCCTGCAAACCAACTATTCAACCTAGAAGATCTCAATTTGGGCAGCCAAATGCAACCGGTATACTTATCTTTCCTGTCAAGTTAACAACAAGTTAGGGTGAAAAAATATATGCTGAGATTCCAGGAAACTCAAAGTTCTGTGCAATCACTGCAAACGCTTTCCAATGAAAGTTTCTTTCCCTGGCCTCTGCTTAGGGTTACTTCAACAGAAAACAAAGCATAGAGATCGCACTGAGAACTAGTTGAGTGAGTTTCAGTTTCAAGCGGCTAGCATATACCGTGTTTGATTTATAAGTCCAAATGCATACGTCCCTATAAGGCAAAGTGAAGTGAAACCTAAAAATTCAAAGTGTTCCTGCAAACGAACTTTTCAACCTAGAAGAACGACATTTGGGTAGCTAAGTGCAACTGGTATACTCATCTTTCCTGACAAGGGTCATCAAGATCAGGTGAGTAAATATTTGCAGAGATTCCAGTTAACTTGGAGCTCTGTTGAAGCTCTGTAAATGCTTTCTAAGGAAAGCGTAGGTTCCTCGCCTCCACTTAGGACCACTTCAACAGGGAACAAAGCACAGAGAGTACACCAGGAACTAATTGAGTGAGTCAAGCTTCAAGCAGCTAGCACAAACCGTGTTTGATTTAGAGTTCCAAATGCATGTATTCCTATAGGTTAAAATAAAGAGAAACCCCCCCAAATGCAATGTCTTCCTGAAAGCACATGCTTCAACTTAGAAGAACGAAATTTTGGCAGGCAAATGCAACTGGTATACTCATCTTTCTTACCTAGGATCAACAAGATCAAGTGAAAAAATATTCGCTGAAATTCCAGTAAACTTGGGAGTTTTGTGGAAGCTCTGCAAACACTTACATAAGAAAGCGTATTTTCCTTGCCTCTGCTTGGGGATACTTCAGCGCGGGACAATGCATAGAGAGTGCACTGAGAACTAATTGAGTGAGCCAAGTTTCAAACAGGTATCACAAACTGTGTTTGATTTAGCATTCCAAATGCATGTATTCACATAGGGAAAAAAGAAGTTAAACCTAAAAATTCAAAGTGTTCCTGCAAAGGAACTCTTCAACATAAGATTACGAAATTTGGGCTGCCAAGTGCAACCCATATACTCATTTTTGCTGCCAAGTTTCAACAAGATCGGGTGAAAAAACATTGGCTGAGAGTCCAGTAAACTCTTGAGTTCTGTGGATGCTCTACAAACACGTTCAAACGGAAGTCTATTTTTCTTTGCTCTGCTTAGGGGTACATAAACCGGTAACGAAGCGTAGAGAGCACAATGAGAATTCATTCAGTGAGTCAAGTTTCAAGCAGCTAGCACAAACCGTGTTTGATTTAGATTTTCAAAAGCATGTATCCCTAGAGGGGAAAATGTAGTAAAACCTAAATATTCAAAGTCATCCTGCAAAGGAATGCTTCAACCTAGCAGAACAAAATTTGTGCAGCCAAGCGCAACTGGTATACACCTTTTTCCTACCAAGTATCAACAAGAGAGGGTGACAAAATATTGGCTGAGATTTCCGTAATCTCTGAGTTTTTTGGAAGCTCGGTGAATACTTTCCAAAGAAAGTGTGTTTTCCTTGCCTCTGCTTAGGGCTACTTCAACAGGGAACAATGCATAGAGAGTGCACTGAGAACTAGTTGAATGAGTCAAGTTACAAGCACACAGCAAAAAGCGTGTTTGATTTAGAGTTCCATATGCATGTATCCCTATAGGGGAAAATGAAGTGAAACCTAAAATTTCAAAGTATTCCTGCAAACCAACTATTCAACCTAGAAGATCTCAATTTGGGCAGCCAAATGCAACCGGTATACTTATCTTTCCTGTCGAGTTAACAACAAGTTAGGGTGAAAAAATATTTGCTGAGATTCCAGGAAACTCAAAGTTCTGTGCAATCACTGCAAATGCTTTTTCCAATGAAAGTTTCTTTCCCTGGCCTCTGCTTAGGGTTACTTCAACAGAAAACAAAGCATAGAGATCGCACTGAGAACTAGTTGAGTGAGTTTCAGTTTCTAGCAGCTAGCATAAACCGTGTTTGATTTATAAGTCCAAATGCATACGTCCCTATAAGGCAAAGTGAAGTGAAACCTAAAAATTCAAAGTGTTCCTGCAAACGAACTTTTCAACCTAGAAGAACGACATTTGGGTAGCTAAGTGCAACTGGTATACTCATCTTTCCTGACAAGGGTCATCAAGATCAGGTGAGTAAATATTTGCAGAGATTCCAGTTAACTTGGAGCTCTGTTGAAGCTCTGTAAATGCTTTCTAAGGAAAGCGTATGTTCCTCGCCTCCACTTAGGACCACTTCAACAGGGAACAAAGCACAGAGAGTACACCAGGAACTAATTGAGTGAGTCAAGCTTCAAGCAGCTAGCACAAACAGTGTTTGATTTAGAGTTCCAAATGCATGTATTCCTATAGGTTAAAATGAAGAGAAACCCCCCCAAATGCAATGTCTTCCTGAAAGCACATGCTTCAACTTAGAAGAACGAAATTTTGGCAAGCAAATGCAACTGGTATACTCATCTTTCTTACCTAGGATCAACAAGATCAAGTGAAAAAATATTCGCTGAAATTCCAGTAAACTTGGGAGTTTTGTGGAAGCTCTGCAAACACTTACATAAGAAAGCGCATTTTCCTTGCCTCTGCTTGGGGATACTTCAGCGCGGGACAATGCATAGAGAGTGCACTGAGAACTAATTGAGTGAGCCAAGTTTCAAACAGGTATCACAAACTGTGTTTGATTTAGCATTCCAAATGCATGTATTCACATAGGGAAAAAAGAAGTTAAACCTAAAAATTCAAAGTGTTCCTGCAAAGGAACTCTTCAACATAAGATTACGAAATTTGGGCTGCCAAGTGCAACCCATATACTCATTTTTGCTGCCAAGTTTCAACAAGATCGGGTGAAAAAACATTGGCTGAGAGTCCAGTAAACTCTTGAGTTCTGTGGATGCTCTACAAACACGTTCAAACGGAAGTCTATTTTTCTTTGCTCTGCTTAGGGGTACATAAACCGGTAAGGAAGCGTAGAGAGCACAATGGGAATTCATTCAGTGAGTCAAGTTTCAAGCAGCTAGCACAAACCGTGTTTGATTTAGATTTTCAAAAGCATGTATCCCTAGAGGGGAAAATGTAGTAAAACCTAAATATTCAAAGTCATCCTGCAAAGGAATGCTTCAACCTAGCAGAACAAAATTTGTGCAGCCAAGCGCAACTGGTATACACCTTTTTCCTACCAAGTATCAACAAGAGAGGGTGACAAAATATTGGCTGAGGTTTCCGTAATCTCTGAGTTTTTTGGAAGCTCGGTGAATACTTTCCAAAGAAAGTGTGTTTTCCTTGCCTCTGCTTAGGGCTACTTCAACAGGGAACAATGCATAGAGAGTGCACTGAGAACTAGTTGAATGAGTCAAGTTACAAGCACACAGCAAAAACCGTGTTTGATTTAGAGTTCCATGTGCATGTATCCCTATAGGGGAAAATGAAGTGAAACCTAAAATTTCAAAGTATTCCTGCAAACCAACTATTCAACCTAGAAGATCTAAATTTGGGCAGCCAAATGCAACCGGTATACTTATCTTTCCTGTCGAGTTAACAACAAGTTAGGGTGAAAAAATATTTGCTGAGATTCCAGGAAACTCAAAGTTCTGTGCAATCACTGCAAATGCTTTCCAATGAAAGTTTCTTTCCCTGGCCTCTGCTTAGGGTTACTTCAACAGAAAACAAAGCATAGAGATCGCACTGAGAACTAGTTGAGTGAGTTTCAGTTTCAAGCAGCTAGCATAAACCGTGTTTGATTTATAAGTCCAAATGCATACGTCCCTATAAGGAAAAGTGAAGTGAAACCTAAAAATTCAAAGTGTTCCTGCAAACGAACTTTTCAACCTAGAAGAACGACATTTGGGTAGCTAAGTGCAACTGGTATACTCATCTTTCCTGACAAGGGTCATCAAGATCAGGTGAGTAAATATTTGCAGAGATTCCAGTTAACTTGGAGCTCTGTTGAAGCTCTGTAAATGCTTTCTAAGGAAAGCGTATGTTCCTCGCCTCCACTTAGGACCACTTCAACAGGGAACAAAGCACAGAGAGTACACCAGGAACTAATTGAGTGAGTCAAGCTTCAAGCAGCTAGCCGAAACCGTGTTTGATTTAGAGTTCCAAATGCATGTATTCCTATAGGTTAAAATGAAGAGAAACCCCCCCAAATGCAATGTCTTCCTGAAAGCACATGATTCCACTTAGAAGAACGAAATTTTGGCAGGCAAATGCAACTGGTATACTCATCTTTCTTACCTAGGATCAACAAGATCAAGTGAAAAAATATTCGCTGAAATTCCAGTCAACTTGGGAGTTTTGTGGAAGCTCTGCAAACACTTACATAAGAAAGCGTATTTTCCTTGCCTCTGCTTGGGGATACTTCAGTGGGGGACAATGCGTAGAGAGCGCACTGAGAACTAATTGAGTGAGCCAAGTTTCAAACAGGTATCACAAACTGTGTTTGATTTAGCATTCCAAATGCATGTATTCACATAGGGAAAAAAGAAGTTAAACCTAAAAATTCAAAGTGTTCCTGCAAAGGAACTCTTCAACATAAGATTACGAAATTTGGGCTGCCAAGTGCAACCCATATACTCATTTTTGCTGCCAAGTTTCAACAAGATCGGGTGAAAAAACATTGGCTGAGAGTCCAGTAAACTCTTGAGTTCTGTGGATGCTCTACAAACACGTTCAAACGGAAGTCTATTTTTCTTTGCTCTGCTTAGGGGTACATAAACCGGTAAGGAAGCGTAGAGAGCACAATGGGAATTCATTCAGTGAGTCAAGTTTCAAGCAGCTAGCACAAACCGTGTTTGATTTAGATTTTCAAAAGCATGTATCCCTAGAGGGGAAAATGTAGTAAAACCTAAATATTCAAAGTCATCCTGCAAAGGAATGCTTCAACCTAGCAGAACAAAATTTGTGCAGCCAAGCGCAACTGGTATACACCTTTTTCCTACCAAGTATCAACAAGAGAGGGTGACAAAATATTGGCTGAGGTTTCCGTAATATCTGAGTTTTTTGGAAGCTCGGTGAATACTTTCCAAAGAAAGTGTGTTTTCCTTGCCTCTGCTTAGGGCTACTTCAACAGGGAACAATGCATACAGAGTGCACTGAGAACTACTTGAATGAGTCAAGTTACAAGCACACAGCAAAAACCGTGTTTGATTTAGAGTTCCATGTGCATGTATCCCTATAGGGGAAAATGAAGTGAAACCTAAAATTTCAAAGTATTCCTGCAAACCAACTATTCAACCTAGAAGATCTAAATTTGGGCAGCCAAATGCAACCGGTATACTTATCTTTCCTGTCGAGTTAACAACAAGTTAGGGTGAAAAAATATTTGCTGAGATTCCAGGAAACTCAAAGTTCTGTGCAATCACTGCAAATGCTTTCCAATGAAAGTTTCTTTCCCTGGCCTCTGCTTAGGGTTACTTCAACAGAAAACAAAGCATAGAGATCGCACTGAGAACTAGTTGAGTGAGTTTCAGTTTCAAGCAGCTAGCATAAACCGTGTTTGATTTATAAGTCCAAATGCATACGTCCCTATAAGGAAAAGTGAAGTGAAACCTAAAAATTCAAAGTGTTCCTGCAAACGAACTTTTCAACCTAGAAGAACGACATTTGGGTAGCTAAGTGCAACTGGTATACTCATCTTTCCTGACAAGGGTCATCAAGATCAGGTGAGTAAATATTTGCAGAGATTCCAGTTAACTTGGAGCTCTGTTGAAGCTCTGTAAATGCTTTCTAAGGAAAGCGTATGTTCCTCGCCTCCACTTAGGACCACTTCAACAGGGAACAAAGCACAGAGAGTACACCAGGAACTAATTGAGTGAGTCAAGCTTCAAGCAGCTAGCCGAAACCGTGTTTGATTTAGAGTTCCAAATGCATGTATTCCTATAGGTTAAAATGAAGAGAAACCCCCCCAAATGCAATGTCTTCCTGAAAGCACATGATTCCACTTAGAAGAACGAAATTTTGGCAGGCAAATGCAACTGGTATACTCATCTTTCTTACCTAGGATCAACAAGATCAAGTGAAAAAATATTCGCTGAAATTCCAGTCAACTTGGGAGTTTTGTGGAAGCTCTGCAAACACTTACATAAGAAAGCGTATTTTCCTTGCCTCTGCTTGGGGATACTTCAGTGGGGGACAATGCGTAGAGAGCGCACTGAGAACTAATTGAGTGAGCCAAGTTTCAAACAGGTATCACAAACTGTGTTTGATTTAGCATTCCAAATGCATGTATTCACATAGGGAAAAAAGAAGTTAAACCTAAAAATTCAAAGTGTTCCTGCAAAGGAACTCTTCAACATAAGATTACGAAATTTGGGCTGCCAAGTGCAACCCATATACTCATTTTTGCTGCCAAGTTTCAACAAGATCGGGTGAAAAAACATTTGCTGAGAGTCCAGTAAACTCTTGAGTTCTGTGGATGCTCTACAAACACGTTCAAATGAAAGTCTATTTTTCTTTGCTCTGCTTAGGGGTACATAAACCGGTAACGAAGCATGGAGAGCACAATGAGAATTCATTCAGTGAGTCAAGTTTCAAGCAGCTAGCACAAACCGTGTTTGATTTAGATTTTCAAAGGCATGTATCCCTAGAGGGGAAAATGTAGTAAAACCTAAATATTCAAAGTCATCCTGCAAAGGAATGCTTCAACCTAGCAGAACAAAATTTGTGCAGCCAAGCGCAACTGGTATACACCTTTTTCCTACCAAGTATCAACAAGATAGGGTGACAAAATATTGGCTGAGGTTTCCGTAATCTCTGAGTTTTTTGGAAGCTCGGTGAATACTTTCCAAAGAAAGTGTGTTTTCCTTGCCTCTGCTTAGGGCTACTTCAACAGGGAACAATGCATAGAGAGTGCACTGAGAACTAGTTGAATGAGTCAAGTTACAAGCACACAGCAAAAACCGTGTTTGATTTAGAGTTCCATATGCATGTATCCCTATAGGGGAAAATGAAGTGAAACCTAAAATTTCAAAGTATTCCTGCAAACCAACTATTCAACCTAGAAGATCTAAATTTGGGCAGCCAAATGCAACCGGTATACTTATCTTTCCTGTCGAGTTAACAACAAGTTAGGGTGAAAAAATATTTGCTGAGATTCCAGGAAACTCAAAGTTCTGTGCAATCACTGCAAATGCTTTCCAATGAAAGTTTCTTTCCCTGGCCTCTGCATAGGGTTACTTCAACAGAAAACAAAGCATAGAGATCGCACTGAGAACTAGTTGAGTGAGTTTCAGTTTCAAGCAGCTAGCATAAACCGTGTTTGATTTATAAGTCCAAATGCATACGTCCCTATAAGGAAAAGTGAAGTGAAACCTAAAAATTCAAAGTGTTCCTGCAAACGAACTTTTCAACCTAGAAGAACGACATTTGGGTAGCTAAGTGGAACTGGTATACTCATCTTTCCTGACAAGGGTCATCAAGATCAGGTGAGTAAATATTTGCAGAGATTCCAGTTAACTTGGAGCCCTGTTGAAGCTCTGTAAATGCTTTCTAAGGAAAGCATATGTTCCTCGCCTCCACTTAGGACCACTTCAACAGGGAACAAAGCACAGAGAGTACACCAGGAACTAATTGAGTGAGTCAAGCTTCAAGCAGCTAGCACAAACCGTGTTTGATTTAGAGTTCCAAATGCATGTATTCCTATAGGTTAAAATAAAGAGAAACCCCCCCAAATGCAATGTCTTCCTGAAAGCACATGCTTCAACTTAGAAGAACGAAATTTTGGCAGGCAAATGCAACTGGTATACTCATCTTTCTTACCTAGGATCAACAAGATCAAGTGAAAAAATATTCGCTGAAATTCCAGTAAACTTGGGAGTTTTGTGGAAGCTCTGCAAACACTTACATAAGAAAGCGTATTTTCCTTGCCTCTGCTTGGGGATACTTCAGCGCGGGACAATGCATAGAGAGTGCACTGAGAACTAATTGAGTGAGCCAAGTTTCAAACAGGTATCACAAACTGTGTTTGATTTAGCATTCCAAATGCATGTATTCACATAGGGAAAAAAGAAGTTAAACCTAAAAATTCAAAGTGTTCCTGCAAAGGAACTCTTCAACATAAGATTACGAAATTTGGGCTGCCAAGTGCAACCCATATACTCATTTTTGCTGCCAAGTTTCAACAAGATCGGGTGAAAAAACATTGGCTGAGAGTCCAGTAAACTCTTGAGTTCTGTGGATGCTCTACAAACACGTTCAAATGAAACACTATTTTTCTTTGCTCTGCTTAGGGGTACATAAACCGGTAACGAAGCGTAGAGAGCACAATGAGAATTCATTCAGTGAGTCAAGTTTCAAGCAGCTAGCACAAACCGTGTTTGATTTAGATTTTCAAAAGCATGTATCCCTAGAGGGGAAAATGTAGTAAAACCTAAATATTCAAAGTCATCCTGCAAAGGAATGCTTCAACCTAGCAGAAAAAAATTTGTGCAGCCAAGCGCAACTGGTATACACCTTTTTCCTACCAAGTATCAACAAGATAGGGTGACAAAATATTTGTTGAAGTTTCCGTAATCTCTGAGTTTTTTGGGAGCTCGGTGAATACTTTCCAAAGAAAGTGTGTTTTCCTTGCCTCTGCTTAGGGCTACTTCAACAGGGAACAATGCATAGAGAGTGCACTGAGAACTAGTTGAATGAGTCAAGTTACAAGCACACAGCAAAAACCGTGTTTGATTTAGAGTTCCATATGCATGTATCCCTATAGGGGAAAATGAAGTGAAACCTAAAATTTCAAAGTATTCCTGCAAACCAACTATTCAACCTAGAAGATCTAAATTTGGGCAGCCAAATGCAACCGGTATACTTATCTTTCCTGTCGAGTTAACAACAAGTTAGGGTGAAAAAATATTTGTTGAGATTCCAGGAAACTCAAAGTTCTGTGCAATCACTGCAAATGCTTTCCAATGAAAGTTTCTTTCCCTGGCCTCTGCTTAGGGTTACTTCAACAGAAAACAAAGCATAGAGATCGCACTGAGAACTAGTTGAGTGAGTTTCAGTTTCTAGCAGCTAGCATAAACCGTGTTTGATTTAAAAGTCCAAATGCATACGTCCCTATAAGGAAAAGTGAAGTGAAACCTAAAAATTCAAAGTGTTCCTGCAAACGAACTTTTCAACCTAGAAGAACGACATTTGGGTAGCTAAGTGCAACTGGTATACTCATCTTTCCTGACAAGGGTCATCAAGATCAGGTGAGTAAATATTTGCAGAGATTCCAGTTAACTTGGAGCTCTGTTGAAGCTCTGTAAATGCTTTCTAAGGAAAGCGTATGTTCCTCGCCTCCACTTAGGACCACTTCAACAGGGAACAAAGCACAGAGAGTACACCAGGAACTAATTGAGTGAGTCAAGCTTCAAGCAGCTAGCACAAACAGTGTTTGATTTAGAGTTCCAAATGCATGTATTCCTATAGGTTAAAATGAAGAGAAACCCCCCCAAATGCAATGTCTTCCTGAAAGCACATGCTTCAACTTAGAAGAACGAAATTTTGGCAGGCAAATGCAACTGGTATACTCATCTTTCTTACCTAGGATCAACAAGATCAAGTGAAAAAATATTCGCTGAAATTCCAGTCAACTTGGGAGTTTTGTGGAAGCTCTGCAAACACTTACATAAGAAAGCGTATTTTCCTTGCCTCTGCTTGGGGATACTTCAGCGGGGGACAATGCATAGAGAGTGCACTGAGAACTAATTGAGTGAGCCAAGTTTCAAACAGGTATCACAAACTGTGTTTGATTTACCATTCCAAATGCATGGATTCACATAGGGAAAAAAGAAGTTAAACCTAAAAATTCAAAGTGTTCCTGCAAAGGAACTCTTCAACATAAGATTACGAAATTTGGGCTGCCAAGTGCAACCCATATACTCATTTTTGCTGCCAAGTTTCAACAAGATCGGGTGAAAAAACATTTGCTGAGAGTCCAGTAAACTCTTGAGTTCTGTGGATGCTCTACAAACACGTTCAAATGAAAGTCTATTTTTCTTTGCTCTGCTTAGGGGTACATAAACCGGTAACAAAGCGTAGAGAGCACAATGAGAATTCATTCAGTGAGTCAAGTTTCAAGCAGCTAGCACAAACCGTGTTTGATTTAGATTTTCAAAAGCATGTATCCCTAGAGGGGAAAATGTAGTAAAACCTAAATATTCAAAGTCATCCTGCAAAGGAATGCTTCAACCTAGCAGAACAAAATGTGTGCAGCCAAGCGCAACTGGTATACACCTTTTTCCTACCAAGTATCAACGAGATAGGGTGACAAAATATTGGCTGAGGTTTCCGTAATCTCTGAGTTTTTTGGAAGCTCGGTGAATACTTTCCAAAGAAAGTGTGGTTTCCTTGCCTCTGCTTAGGGCTACTTCAACAGGGAACAATGCATAGAGAGTGCACTGAGAACTAGTTGAATGAGTCAAGTTACAAGCACACAGCAAAAACCGTGTTTGATTTAGAGTTCCATGTGCATGTATCCCTATAGGGGAAAATGAAGTGAAACCTAAAATTTCAAAGTATTCCTGCAAACCAACTATTCAACCTAGAAGATCTAAATTTGGGCAGCCAAATGCAACCGGTATACTTATCTTTCCTGTCGAGTTAACAACAAGTTAGGGTGAAAAAATATTTGCTGAGATTCCAGGAAACTCAAAGTTCTGTGCAATCACTGCAAATGCTTTCCAATGAAAGTTTCTTTCCCTGGCCTCTGCTTAGGGTTACTTCAACAGAAAACAAAGCATAGAGATCGCACTGAGAACTAGTTGAGTGAGTTTCAGTTTCAAGCAGCTAGCATAAACCGTGTTTGATTTATAAGTCCAAATGCATACGTCCCTATAAGGAAAAGTGAAGTGAAACCTAAAAATTCAAAGTGTTCCTGCAAACGAACTTTTCAACCTAGAAGAACGACATTTGGGTAGCTAAGTGCAACTGGTATACTCATCTTTCCTGACAAGGGTCATCAAGATCAGGTGAGTAAATATTTGCAGAGATTCCAGTTAACTTGGAGCTCTGTTGAAGCTCTGTAAATGCTTTCTAAGGAAAGCGTATGTTCCTCGCCTCCACTTAGGACCACTTCAACAGGGAACAAAGCACAGAGAGTACACCAGGAACTAATTGAGTGAGTCAAGCTTCAAGCAGCTAGCACAAACAGTGTTTGATTTAGAGTTCCAAATGCATGTATTCCTATAGGTTAAAATGAAGAGAAACCCCCCAAATGCAATGTCTTCCTGAAAGCACATGCTTCAACTTAGAAGAACGAAATTTTGGCAGGCAAATGCAACTGGTATACTCATCTTTCTTACCTAGGATCAACAAGATCAAGTGAAAAAATATTCGCTGAAATTCCAGTCAACTTGGAGTTTTGTGGAAGCTCTGCAAACACTTACATAAGAAAGCGTATTTTCCTTGCCTCTGCTTGGGGATACTTCAGCGGGGGACAAAGCATAGAGAGTGCACTGAGAACTAATTGAGTGAGCCAAGTTTCAAACAGGTATCACAAACTGTGTTTGATTTAGCATTCCAAATGCATGTATTCACATAGGGAAAAAAGAAGTTAAACCTAAAAATTCAAAGTGTTCCTGCAAAGGAACTCTTCAACATAAGATTACGAAATTTGGGCTGCCAAGTGCAACCCATATACTCATTTTTGCTGCCAAGTTTCAACAAGATCGGGTGAAAAAACATTTGCTGAGAGTCCAGTAAACTCTTGAGTTCTGTGGATGCTCTACAAACACGTTCAAATGAAAGTCCATTTTTCTTTGCTCTGCTTAGGGGTACATAAACCGGTAACAAAGCCTAGAGAGCACAATGAGAATTCATTCAGTGAGTCAAGTTTCAAGCAGCTAGCACAAACCGTGTTTGATTTAGATTTTCAAAAGCATGTATCCCTAGAGGGGAAAATGTAGTAAAACCTAAATATTCAAAGTCATCCTGCAAAGGAAGGCTTCAACCTAGCAGAACAAAATGTGTGCAGCCAACCGCAACTGGTATACACCTTTTTCCTACCAAGTATCAACAAGATAGGGTGACAAAATATTTGCTGAGGTTTCCGTAATCTCTGAGTTTTTTGGAAGCTCGGTGAATACTTTCCAAAGAAAGTGTGTTTTCCTTGCCTCTGCTTAGGGCTACTTCAACAGGGAACAATGCATAGAGAGTGCACTGAGAACTAGTTGAATGAGTCAAGTTACAAGCACACAGCAAAAACCGTGTTTGATTTACAGTTCCATGTGCATGTATCCCTACAGGGGAAAATGAAGTGAAACCTAAAATTTCAAAGTATTCCTGCAAACCAACTATTCAACCTAGAAGATCTAAATGTGGGCAGCCAAATGCAACCGGTATACTTATCTTTCCTGTCGAGTTAACAACAAGTTAGGGTGAGAAAATATTTGCTGAGATTCCAGGAAACTCAAAGTTCTGTGCAATCACTGCAAATGCTTTTTCCAATGAAAGTTTCTTTCCCTGGCCTCTGCTTAGGGTTACTTCAACAGAAAACAAAGCATAGAGATCGCACTGAGAACTAGTTGAGTGAGTTTCAGTTTCAAGCAGCTAGCATAAACCGTGTTTGATTTATAAGTCCAATTGCATACGGCCCTATAAGGAAAAGTGAAGTGAAACCTAAAAATTCAAAGTGTTCCTGCAAACGAACTTTTCAACCTAGAAGAACGACATTTGGGTAGCTAAGTGCAACTGGTATACTCATCTTTCCTGACAAGGGTCATCAAGATCAGGTGAGTAAATATTTGCAGAGATTCCAGTTAACTTGGAGCTCTGTTGAAGCTCTGTAAATGCTTTCTAAGGAAAGCGTATGTTCCTCGCCTCAACTTAGGACCACTTCAACAGGGAACAAAGCACAGAGAGTACACCAGGAACTAATTGAGTGAGTCAAGCTTCAAGCAGCTAGCACAAACAGTGTTTGATTTAGAGTTCCAAATGCATGTATTCCTATAGGTTAAAATGAAGAGAAACCCCCCCAAATGCAATGTCTTCCTGAAAGCACATGCTTCAACTTAGAAGAACGAAATTTTGGCAGGCAAATGCAACTGGTATACTCATCTTTCTTACCTAGGATCAACAAGATCAAGTGAAAAAATATTCGCTGAAATTCCAGTCAACTTGGGAGTTTTGTGGAAGCTCTGCAAACACTTACATAAGAAAGCGTATTTTCCTTGCCTCTGCTTGGGGATACTTCAGCGGGGGACAATGCATAGAGAGTGCACTGAGAACTAATTGAGTGAGCCAAGTTTCAAGCAGGTATCACAAACTCTGTTTGATTTAGCATTCCAAATCATGTATTCACATAGGGAAAAAAGAAGTTAAACCTAAAAATTCAAAGTGTTCCTGCAAAGGAACTCTTCAACATAAGATTACGAAATTTGGGCTGCCAAGTGCAACCCATATACTCATTTTTGCTGCCAAGTTTCAACAAGATCGGGTGAAAAAACATTGGCTGAGAGTCCAGTAAACTCTTGAGTTCTGTGGATGCTCTACAAACACGTTCAAATGAAAGTCTATTTTTCTTTGCTCTGCTTAGGGGTACATAAACCGGTAACGAAGCGTAGAGAGCACAATGAGAATTCATTCAGTGAGTCAAGTTTCAAGCAGCTAGCACAAACCGTGTTTGATTTAGATTTTCAAAAGCATGTATCCCTAGAGGGGAAAATGTAGTAAAACCTAAATATTCAAAGTCATCCTGCAAAGGAAGGCTTCAACCTAGCAGAACAAAATTTGTGCAGCCAAGCGCAACTGGTATACACCTTTTTCCTACCAAGTATCAACAAGATAGGGTGACCAAATATTTGCTGAGGTTTCCGTAATCTCTGAGTTTTTTGGAAGCTCGGTGAATACTTTCCAAAGAAAGTGTGTTTTCCTTGCCTCTGCTTAGGGCTACTTCAACAGGGAACAATGCATAGAGAGTGCACTGAGAACTAGTTGAATGAGTCAAGTTACAAGCACACAGCAAAAACCGTGTTTGATTTAGAGTTCCATGTGCATGTATCCCTATAGGGGAAAATGAAGTGAAACCTAAAATTTCAAAGTATTCCTGCAAACCAACTATTCAACCTAGAAGATCTAAATTTGGGCAGCCAAATGCAACCGGTATACTTATCTTTCCTGTCGAGTTAACAACAAGTTAGGGTGAAAAAATATTTGCTGAGATTCCAGGAAACTCAAAGTTCTGTGCAATCACAGCAAATGCTTTTTCCAATGAAAGTTTCCTTCCCTGGCCTCTGCTTAGGGTTACTTCAACAGAAAACAAAGCATAGAGATCGCACTGAGAACTAGTTGAGTGAGTTTCAGTTTCAAGCAGCTAGCATAAACCGTGTTTGATTTATAAGTCCAAATGCATACGTCCCTATAAGGAAAAGTGAAGTGAAACCTAAAAATTCAAAGTGTTCCTGCAAACGAACTTTTCAACCTAGAAGAACGACATTTGGGTAGCTAAGTGCAACTGGTATACTCATCTTTCCTGACAAGGGTCATCAAGATCAGGTGAGTAAATATTTGCAGAGATTCCAGTTAACTTGGAGCTCTGTTGAAGCTCTGTAAATGCTTTCTAAGGAAAGCGTATGTTCCTCGCCTCCACTTAGGACCACTTCAACAGGGAACAAAGCACAGAGAGTACACCAGGAACTAATTGAGTGAGTCAAGCTTCAAGCAGCTAGCACAAACAGTGTTTGATTTAGAGTTCCAAATGCATGTATTCCTATAGGTTAAAATGAAGAGAAACCCCCCCAAATGCAATGTCTTCCTGAAAGCACATGCTTCAACTTAGAAGAACGAAATTTTGGCAGGCAAATGCAACTGGTATACTCATCTTTCTTACCTAGGATCAACAAGATCAAGTGAAAAAATATTCGCTGAAATTCCAGTCAACTTGGGAGTTTTGTGGAAGCTCTGCAAACACTTACATAAGAAAGCGTATTTTCCTTGCCTCTGCTTGGGGATACTTCAGCGGGGGACAATGCATAGAGAGTGCACTGAGAACTAATTGAGTGAGCCAAGTTTCAAACAGGTATCACAAACTGTGTTTGATTTACCATTCCAAATGCATGGATTCACATAGGGAAAAAAGAAGTTAAACCTAAAAATTCAAAGTGTTCCTGCAAAGGAACTCTTCAACATAAGATTACGAAATTTGGGCTGCCAAGTGCAACCCATATACTCATTTTTGCTGCCAAGTTTCAACAAGATCGGGTGAAAAAACATTTGCTGAGAGTCCAGTAAACTCTTGAGTTCTGTGGATGCTCTACAAACACGTTCAAATGAAAGTCTATTTTTCTTTGCTCTGCTTAGGGGTACATAAACCGGTAACAAAGCGTAGAGAGCACAATGAGAATTCATTCAGTGAGTCAAGTTTCAAGCAGCTAGCACAAACCGTGTTTGATTTAGATTTTCAAAAGCATGTATCCCTAGAGGGGAAAATGTAGTAAAACCTAAATATTCAAAGTCATCCTGCAAAGGAATGCTTCAACCTAGCAGAACAAAATGTGTGCAGCCAAGCGCAACTGGTATACACCTTTTTCCTACCAAGTATCAACGAGATAGGGTGACAAAATATTGGCTGAGGTTTCCGTAATCTCTGAGTTTTTTGGAAGCTCGGTGAATACTTTCCAAAGAAAGTGTGTTTTCCTTGCCTCTGCTTAGGGCTACTTCAACAGGGAACAATGCATAGAGAGTGCACTGAGAACTAGTTGAATGAGTCAAGTTACAAGCACACAGCAAAAACCGTGTTTGATTTAGAGTTCCATGTGCATGTATCCCTATAGGGGAAAATGAAGTGAAACCTAAAATTTCAAAGTATTCCTGCAAACCAACTATTCAACCTAGAAGATCTAAATTTGGGCAGCCAAATGCAACCGGTATACTTATCTTTCCTGTCGAGTTAACAACAAGTTAGGGTGAAAAAATATTTGCTGAGATTCCAGGAAACTCAAAGTTCTGTGCAATCACTGCAAATGCTTTCCAATGAAAGTTTCTTTCCCTGGCCTCTGCTTAGGGTTACTTCAACAGAAAACAAAGCATAGAGATCGCACTGAGAACTAGTTGAGTGAGTTTCAGTTTCAAGCAGCTAGCATAAACCGTGTTTGATTTATAAGTCCAAATGCATACGTCCCTATAAGGAAAAGTGAAGTGAAACCTAAAAATTCAAAGTGTTCCTGCAAACGAACTTTTCAACCTAGAAGAACGACATTTGGGTAGCTAAGTGCAACTGGTATACTC